>NW_009927987.1:7923-9299 GCF_000696875.1 Nestor notabilis | reverse complement strand
AGGCAGGTCTGGGAGGGATGGTGTTAAAGTCCTAGTCTAAACAAAATACTAAAGAAACAGGCATAGCATATGCAGGAAATCACAAAAACATTTATCATAACCCTTTCAAAATTCATCAGTGATACACAATATTGTGATGTGAAACCACCAAAGCATATTTACATTTCAATAGCTACTTTTCCATTTTAGCAGATACTAAAAAATAGCATTCCAGCAATAAGAACTTCAGTTGTGTTTAAGCTGAGCTATTTGCTCTCTCCCTTTGAAGAAAGATACGAGATAATCTGGGGTCTGGCAAGGGATAATCAAAAGATTAGTCAGGTACTGAACATCATGATTTGTCTAACATTTCATGTTTGTTGGATTTTTAACTATTGGATCAGAACAGACAAGATAATTTTCTGTTACGTCTGCTCTGCTTTGAAAAGGGAGGGAATGCCAAATCCTAACAGTTGGTGTCATGGTGGTTCTGACAGGCGTAAGTCAATCAGTGCCATGAATCACATGTGAAGTAACTGAAAAGAACACTTAATAGTCATATAAGACACGAGCAAAAAAAACTTAATGTAATAAAGGCTCTCTGGAAAAATACCAGTTCCTCTACTACATATTTAAATCAACGCCTTCTGTTATATCAGTACATCACTCATACCAGAATCCTTAATCCTAAAATCATCCAAAACCCCAAGCAAGGCATTATTGCTCTACTTGGTCAGCACACAGCTGGATGGCTGATGTCTGTTTCTACTCACTATATGGTATTGAGACAGCCAACAGCTATTTCTCCTTAACCCACTGCTCACTACTGCTGCAACAGCTTCCTTGTGATATTCAACACTCCAAGAAGTCAGTGGTCATGAAAACATCACCTTATTGTTCATTTGATGAAATGTAGGGTCCAGCTCCAAAAAGCAAATTATTCAGGTATCTCCATATTTTCCACTAGTTTGTTTTGTTGGTTTTTTATTTTTTTTTTTAAACAACTATGCTAAGGACAGTTATGACTAAAACTGTAATTATTACATAGAAACTTTTCCTACATAGGTGCAAACATTATTGTAGAACAGTAACCCCGAGTCTTCTCACGTCATTGCTCACTGTACTACGTGCTCTTCCTGCACACACACAGACTTCCTATTCCTTCACGTACCTCTAAATACACTACAGATAAATGCCAAAAGCTTGAAGTAATTTGTATCCCAGGGTAGAGATGGAAAAACCCTGTATCTTTTCACGAAGTTCCCTTCCCCCATCAAAATGCACTTTCGCTTTCTCATGCTTTGGACAGAGAAGCATGTTGCTCAGGAAGTAACTAGTCACAGACTAAACAGAGTTTGTAAATAGTCCATACTCCAGTTAAAGAAAAAACAGAATTC
>NW_009927987.1:0-7906 GCF_000696875.1 Nestor notabilis | reverse complement strand
GCAGGAATCAGCAATGGAAGCTCCACTAAGAGCTAGGCTCACTCCTTCGCTTTCAAGCTACAGTGCTTGAATTCAAAAAGCCTCTATCATTAGTTATTTTTCACTCGTGTGGTGGGTTGACCCTGGCTGAAGGTCAGGTGCCCACCAAAGCTGCTCTGTCATTGCCTTCCTCAGCTAGACAGAGGAAAGAAAATACAACAAAAGGCTCATGGGTCAAGATAAGGGCAGGGAGAGATCACTCACCAGTTACTGTCGAGGCAAAACTGGACTCGACTTGGGCAAAAACTAATCTAACATATCACCAATTAAATCAGAGTAGGACAATGAGAAATAAAACAAAATCTTAAAGAACACTTTCCCCCCACCCTTTACCTGCTTCCTGGGCTCAACTTCACTCCCACATTCTCTACTTCCACCCACCCAGCAGCACAGGGGGATGGAGAATGGGGGCTGTGATTAGTTTATCACACATCTCTGCCCCTCCTTCCTCCTCAGGAGAGGACTCCTCATACTCTTCCCCTGCTCCAGTGTGGGGCCCTTCCATGGATGCAGCCCTTCAGGCACAAGCTGCTCCAGTGTGGGTCCCCGCAGGATCACAGGTCCTGCAGCAAACCTGCTCCAGCCTGGGCTGCTCTCTCCATGGGGCCACAGCCCCTGCCACAGCCCTGCTCCAGTGTGGACTGCCCACAGGGTCACAGCCTCCTTCAGGCATCCCCTTGCTCTGGTGTGGGGTCCTCCATGGGCTGCAGGTGGATATTTGCTCCACCATGGACCTCCATAGGCTGCAGGGGCACAGCCTGCCTCACCATGGGCTGTACCACAGGCTGCAGAGGAATCTCTGCACCGGTGCTGGAGCGCTTCCCTCCTCCTTCCTCACTGATCTGGGTGTCTGCAGAGCTTTCTCTCTCACATATTCTCACTCCTCTCTCTGGCTGCAGTTGCTGTTGTGCAACAACTTTCCCCCTCCTTCTTAAATGGTATCCCCAAAACATTACCACAATCACTGATGGGCTCGGCTTTGGCCAGCAGCAGGTCCATCTTGGAGCTGTCTGACACCGGCTCCATCAGACACGGGGGAAGCTTCTAGCAGCTTCTCACAGAAGCCACCTCCATAACCCCTCTGCTACCAAAACCTTGCCACGCAAACCCAACACAACTCTACCAAATAAGCTAATGCCATGTGCATACCTTTCAAAATACAGAGTTCTGTAGAAGTTAGTATCCTTGTTTGAAGGAAATACAACACACCAGAAATGAAGAGATTTCTAGATGTCTCATTCAAGTTCACAACACGAGCGTCAAAGTCCATATTCTTTGGTTTTAATGTCACAGAAATAGTACAGCCATGAATGAAATGCAGCAACAGCAGTATATTAAAGAAGTGTTACATACAGACAGGAAGAAATCCATTATGAAGAAGTGTTCTACCTCACCTTCTTAAATGGCATCTGAAGAATGTTTTAATTTTACAGTGAATCCCCATGATTAACTGAATTCTGAGTGATAAGCATACTTTCTCCTCAAATCCAAAAGCTTCAACTTTTTCTGGATGTTGGGTTAAGCACATAAGTAAAGGAAATGGAATATATACTGTATTTATAAGGTAAACAGCCATTTATAACTAAAGGCCATAGTAAAAGTCTTCTGTTTCCTAACTAGGTAGGTACCTTGTCATAATGATTAGAGTGATTTCCTAAGTATTACACAGACACAAATTCAAAGACCACACCATTCAGACTTTAGCAGCGTAACAAGATCTCTGTTTCTTTTGCAAGCTTTCTACAGACAAAAATGTAAATAGAGTGGCTCAGAGAACAAGCCAAGTGGGAAATGCTCTGTAGTGGATTAAATGCAACATGGTCACTGTCACACAGAGAAAGTCACACCTTGAAGCCCATGCACAAACTGGTGCAACTCTGTCTCAGCACTAAGGCAAGCTTTACAACCTTGTCCGACGCCAAAAGCTGCAGCTGCTTTGCATCAGCTTTCCAGATGGTAACCCACATCAGTAGTCAGTCATAGATTACATTCAAAGTATTCTGCCTCTCTCTCCTCCCTTTGATTTAAGGGCTGTCACTGCACATCAGGCAAAATATTTACAAACTACTGCTAAGGGACACCATCAATATGGTTAACACCAACAGTACTGTAACTGAAGGGAAGGGGCAGGAGGAGGGGAGTGCAAGAACATCAGTCACTGTCCCTTCCATCAGCACTCTCCTCCCTTTATACAAACAACCCTAAAAATAAAACCTCAAGAAGACATGTTTATCTGGTTATGCAGACAGATGAAGCACATTTAACATCACTATGTTAACAGTTTTGACACCTGCACTTTTACTAAGTCGTACAAGGTACAGTGGAGAACAGGCTTCCTTAACTTAATGAACATGAAGACACCACTACAATATTTCTGAGAACCAAAAAAAAAAAAAAAAAAAAAATTACAACAGCTTTCTCATTCCAATAACCAGAATATTTGGCTGACATCCCTTTCAGTAAGTTTAAGATCCAAAATACGACTAAAGAAATCCCCTTCCAAGATGAGAACACTTGAACAAGTCCTCCAGTGACTCAGAAGACAGACAGACCCCTTTCAGATTCAAAACACTTCCAAGACATTTAAATCTAATCTTTACAATTCCTCTAATCTTTGCACTTCTAAAGGAGACCTACATGCAGAACTGAGGAGCTAAGTTTAAGCTCAAGCACTGGGGAGTTGCATCAGAAATTGGTAGTGGAGAACATGACAGCTGCAAACAAGGCCTCTACAAGAGGTTTCAGATCTGATGTTTCAGATTCGAGATCCGATGCTCAAACAGACCTTGTTTCAATATAGAAAAGTTATTGATTATTCCACAAGCAGAATAAATTTCTGCCGTGTAACTCATACACAGAGCTGCAACCTGGGGTACAGGAGGGGCTTGCTTTGTTCTCCAGCTTAGAAAGTAAATGATTTTGTTCTGCCTAGCAAAGCTTCACGGTTATTTCATAGAAGCTAAGGGGACAGGGTCCCTCAGGAAAAAGACACACTGCTCCAAATTATACCTCAACATTTAATGCTTATGTTAACATCACTACCAGCTCTCAAAACTAAACTGCATATAAATCTGGAACATTAAAGAAATTTGAGAAGTCCTTCTTCCTTTCATACATCCCCCTTAAAACCCTCAACACCTTCTAGACGTTGTGATTAGCGGTGTATCTAAAGAGAAATGTACTGAAGAATTCAAAAGACAGTGATCAAGAGGCCTCACAAGCATGACAATGACTGCTGTTTGGCAGGGGGGGAGGGGGAAGTGAGGCAAGCCACGCAGTACAAAAAAAGGAGGGGGCAAAGGAAATAGAAGTAAACAGAAGAAGGAAATGTTTAGCAGAAGAAAAAAAGATGACCTGAATAGCAAGATGCATGATTTCAGCTCTAAAGAAGGGAAAAAGAAGATCCAAAACTTAATGGAACTTAGTAAGCCTGAAAAGTGACATTTCTTGAAAGCTTAAAACCCCAGAGTGTCATGAATCCCAAACCAATAAAGTTATCAGAAGAATCACTGGTAAATTCCCACCTGAAATCTATCCTAATCTATCCTTCAAAGACATCAGGAGAAAGAAAGGAACACGGGGGAAAAAATACTAGAAGTAAGAAACAGAGCTACAGTACCATGTTCAGCCTTCTTGCTCATACAGGGAACCCCCATCTGCAAGTTAAAAATACCAGTCTCATTCTGTAACTACTTGCACACCGAGGTAATCTTACCAGCAAATGCATCACTGAAGTGGAAAAAAAAAGAACAAAAAAAAAAAAGGAGGGAAAGGGAAACTGTACACAGAAATGGCACGAAAAACAGGAAAGATGGTTCATGTGCCTGGATCACACCTTACAGTGAGTCCATGGACCAAAACAAAGAACTTTGGTGTCTTCTGAGGCAGTGGGGAGTGGCTGAGCTGAGCTTTGCACTGGTAAGGAAACAGTTTCAACTGTGAACTGCGAGAGCACGCTATCATTTAAATGACTAACTGAATCAGTAGTCATAAACTGGAACAGCAATCATTTGTCAGATTCACACCATGTTTCCAAACAAGAATAGTTACACAACTTCTAATTCCACTGTCAGAATGTACCTGACAAGTGAAATTCAAGCTTAAACAGTGTAAACCTCGCATCTGCAAGATAAATCATGCATGTGGCAAAATGTTCTTCCACATTCTCTGCATGCTAGATCATAATCTCAGAAGGGTTCACTCAACTCCATTCATTTAACTGAAACACAAGCTGTGAGGCCTGGTTATGACTCTGCAAGTTAAAGGTCTTTCCAAAGAATTAGAAGAGCAGGGAAATTTATAAATGAAGACTTGTTCAAGGAAGAAAATACAAAGATTTTGAAGAGCTTTAAACACATCACTCATCTTGGCTTCCTACCGCTTAGCAAAGAAAGATGCCTCAAAGCTAAGCTCTCTTACCTAGTAATCACTATTGCAAGCAAAGGACAAACATTACCTCCTATAATCAGCCCTTTAGACTGGTAGGTGAAAAATCTTCTCCCAGTTTCTTCCTCAGTGTCAATATCCCTTATCTGTTCTTAGAATAAGGAACACACTATTCATACTACTCAAAGTCCTATGACGACACTTTCCATGTGCAGATGCCACTGTGTCACTGGGCATCCCAATTCCCTGCATCATCTTATCTACACCACAGTCCCAGCAATCCCATAAGACCAATTTTGTCATTCTTTTCCCTGATCTCCCTCGCTTCGTTCCTCATTTTCTCCAGCACTACAGTCTGTGCAGGGCCTCCCTCTCTCTCAACAAAGTACAGCTTTTTCCCTTAGCATCATAACTGTTAAACGTAGCAGAGAATGCACACATCTTAGGGATTAGAAACTCCTCCCAGTTCATAGACACTGGCACCCTTCTTAGTACAAAGTTCAGCTGGGAATTCCACCCACATGCAATGGATCTCCACTTAGGCTACAAAAGGAAGGACTGGAGTCTTCCCACCTCTAGAGCCTCAAAACAAGCAAGGAAATCTCACCCTTTCCACCTGCTTGTTGTTTGATCATTTCACCTCTTCTAGAGGCTTCTGTACCTCCAGTCTGCTCATCTGCCCAGTTTTCTTTTGGCAGATGCAACACCGATACGTGCATCAGTTCTGAAAGCTATGAGAAAAAACAATCAATGCTGTCAATTCCATGTTGTTGCTCATTTTCCACAGCATCAAAAGCAGAACGGTTGTCTAACTGCAGAATTCAGGGAGAGGAGACTGTGCTTGCCTACATTAGGTTGATTTTTAGAAAGTATTACTAACTGCACATATGACAGTTTCTGCGAACTCATCACACATAAAGGGGCATATTTTATTCCTACTTTCCCCCCATATATTTTGTGTGTGCAAACCTCCCAGACTTTTATTATACAAAATCCTCTAAATTCACACCAATGTCATCTCTGCAGGCCACCTATATTTTTCTCTCTCCTTCCATCCTACCCTTCATCACCTTTTCTACAGCACCTACGCTTACGTCCTTTTGCCCCAAAACAAGATCAGAATCACCTCCCTCTTACACAGGTTTTGCATGCTATTGCCTCCCTTTTTCAAGTCAAGATCTCCAACTCGTTCATTCCACATTCACTTCTGCAGCCAGAGTCTGTGTGGAATCTTCTAGTCCACACCACAGTCCCAGCAATCCCAACACACAAGCTCTGCCTATTCCACCTTCCCACTCTAATATATCATACTTAGTTTTCTCCTCTGTTCTTAGGATTCTGCATGCCTTCCCCCAGTCATTCTTTTCTCCCTGTATCAAAACTGCATTTCTCCTTTCCTTTCTGAAAAGTAAATTATTCACAGAATTAACAGTACAAACCTGTTCTTTAATCTACAGTCAAACACAGACCCCACTATTAAAAGGCTGGCTGCTCTCAGCAGAAGACTCAGTGCATCCCTCACTTCTTACAGCCTTCTCTGCAAAAATACAATTTAATGAACACAATTTCTTTCATTTACATAGGAAACTACACCACAAAATTTTAGCTTTAGAAACCACTTCCTCTAAACAAGAAGATCTGGAGACTTAGATGCCAAAAAAGCATCATTTGTCTTGGAAGATGTTATTTGTTGCCTGTACTTAGGTTTTTGCAGAATAAAAATAGAGGTTAAAAGATCTGTTCTGAGCAAACTGCAACCAAAAGGTCACATACTTGTGCCTGACAGTATATAGGTCCTGAGAAATAGCCTTTCCACATACAAAGTGCAGAATCTCGTCTTCTCTCAAATCACTGCTTCCTGGAGGGTTCAATTAACAATCATTCAGTTGACACCACCAGTGTAGTCATTTCTCTTACGAACGTGCAAAAAAACATTTCGTCCTGTTATTGTAATACTGTTCTCATATTAACATGATTGTGCAACACTGTTTTGACACTCTGACAGTGTGAGTGAAGATGGTTATTATTTCCACAGCTTTGCTAGAAAGATATTGGGCAAGTTTCTTAGTGGCTATCCTTGAAGACAAGGAGACTTCACCAACATCAAACATGTAGTAGGCAGCATTTCTGAATTCCTAAGCCATCTCTGGACAGGAACAAGAGTAAAAAAGAAATCCTAAAATCATAGAATGGTTTGGGTTGGAAAGGGCCTTAACACCATTTAGTTCCAATCCCGCTGCCACAGGCAGGGACACCTCACACTAAACCATGTCACCCAAGGCTCTGTCCAACCTGGCCTTGAACACCACCAGAGATGGAGCATGCACAGCTTTCTTGGGCAACCTAGTCCAGTGCCTCATCACCCTCACTGTAAAGAACTTCGTCCTTATATCTAACCTGAAGTTCCCCTGTTTAAGTTTAAGCACTTCAATGAAAACACTTGAAAGCACTGAAATGACAAAGTCCTCTTGCACACTAGAAATTGAGAACCCAAGAACAGTTGAGATCCAAGATACCTGCAACATGCAAACCAAAAAGTAAGAATTGAAAAAAAAACCAAACCCCACACAAAAAAAAACCTTCAACAAACATACACCTCAAAGGTAAGTGAATCAGAGACTAAGATATAAGATACCAGTGGAAATTATTGGAAAAATCCAGTAAGGCAGCCAGACAACATAATCAATAGCCTAAAAGGCATATTGATCTTAATAACTGTTCTCTACAAGCTTGGCTCATCCTATAAGTATAGGTACAGACCACAAAGTAACCTAAGCCTACATAATAGCTATAATTGTTCTTTCCTTTGAAAGAAAGGAAGCTTGCTTAAACTAGGTAATGGAGTGAATGTTTTGAGTTCTTCATATTTCAATGGAAATGACAAAGCATCAACATCTGGTTTAAGGTCACTGGAGACTGAGAAAGCATACACTGGAAATAAAACCATGTATTCTTGTACTGTCTTTTACTTCCCAGGCATCTGCTGATGATCTCAGCCAGCAAGAATCTAGCCTAATATCTTGTCTTACCTGGTATGGCCATTTTTGTCCATTAATAAACTAACCCAGCACTCCTCCCCTTTTCCTGAAGGCCTCGAGCATTACTTGGAAGATTTTAACCCTGTGATCTTCAAGAAATAAAGCAAACCTGAAGCAGCAACTAAATGAGATTGCATAAGCCGTAAGTATCTACATTTTAACTGCATGCTCTGCAGTACTCAGTGACTTAGCCTGTAAAAAATAATAGCCCGATAAATGAGATCATTCAGGATTGAATTTTTAAAATGAGGGAGTAAGGGGGGTTTAACATGTGTTCTTCTCCCTTTTCCCCCCAGAAGAATGACAGAAACTCAGTTTTGCTCGCAGATCTCCAATAAATTACTAGGCACCCTTATTTCCCTAATAGGTAAGAAAACCTAAGGCCTCTGGCAGCTTCTAGCTGACGCCATCGCTAATTCCACACCCCCTTTTTTGACAGGATT
>NW_009927986.1:0-6175 GCF_000696875.1 Nestor notabilis | reverse complement strand
TATATATATATATACACACACACACTTTTCTGTACTATAGTTTTATGACTTCAAGTAATGAAACCTACTTTCTAAAGTATTGATCTGAAGATGAATTAATTTTTGGTTGCTGGCTGTGGTATTTCCAAAAGCAGTTAATATCTAAAGCTGGGAAGAACTGGCAGATACAATTTTTATTTTATTTTTTTGTGAAGACCTGTGCCATGCTTCAGCTGCCTCAGTCCTGTCCCTTGCCTTTTCCGAACAGACTCTGCTTGTTTTTTGCCTTGTCATGGAGCTCTTGGATTTCCATCTTAAACTGAGGTATTAGTTCAAAATGCTCACTTTATCTTTACTCTTTCTATTAGTTCTCATTTGAATCAACAGAGGTTTCTCCATCATATTATTAGGGTAGGAAAACTATTCCATTTTTAGAAGTTTTGTGGAGCAAGCTGTGTAAGGCAAACTGCTAAGATGACCATATGGAAAAACTAACAGACTGCAAAAGGTTCTTGTTGTTTTACATGTGAATCAGTTGGCCTTAGTAGGGCATTCATCAGCAGTACATCTAAGATAATTTCAAATCGGTGAAATGTGTTATTTTTCTTTTTTCTTTGTACATACTTTGTATGCCCTTGTTTAAAGTACAAGAATGGGCTGGTAATTTTGAGTGTATGTGGCTGATTCAGACCGGATGCTATCATTTTCCTATTTCAGACTCCAAAATCTTTTTACTCATCAAGAGATGGAAAGTCAGAAAGACTCTTTGCAGTTGAGTGTCTGCCAGTTTCAGAACTTTTTCTTGTGAATGGCTATGAGGAAATAGAGCAACTACCTCATGAAGTGATCAGCAGTGATTGCCTTTCCTGCAGTATGAAGCAATTGCTTTGTTGAGATACTCGTTTTTATGGATGATGAAAGCTGAGGAGTGGGGCAGTGAGTGAAGATGATGTTTTTATTTTTCAGACTTCAGAAACCTGTGTTAGCCAGGAAGGGACTCTGAGTCATGAAATCATTTTGCTATTGCTGGGAAGAGGGAGCAGTTGTTCGTTACTCAAATTGCTGGGATGTAAAATCTAGGTACTTACAAGATGTGTATCTTCAAGAAGCTGCTGAAACATCTTTCTGTCCATCTCAGAAGGACACTATTTTAAGCCTGTTAATATGCAAGATATGGAAATTGTAAGATGGGTTCCAGGTGTTTTTTTACCATATGGTATACAGTGGCTTGAATATCCCCTTACTGCTTTTGGAAATGCCTCCTATTGCATGTTCCAGTACAGGTCTTTCCATGACAATGTTGTATTATAACCATGTTGTAATTGAACTTGACTGTTTTCTGCTGATTATTCCCTTACTCAGAGTTGAAATTTATTTATCTGTCAATGTATCATCTCACTGTTAGATTTTACTTAATTTCTGTTAGCCCAGTTTTCAAGCTTGATCATTTACATTCCTGATTTATTTTGTTCCAATTTCATCTATTGATACCTTCCACATTGTATATATTAGTGAATTTTATAAGAAGCAGCCTTCTTAAGTGCCTTAATATTATTGTGTGAGCCCTGGAGGAAGTGTGTTGCTGATGTCCTTCCAGCTCATCTTTTGCAAGTGGTTGATGTCCTCTTTATCTGCCTTCTGATCATTGTATTAATCATGAATCTTGCAGCTTCATATCCCATGCGACACCATACTGAATACTCTAGGAGAGCCCAAATGAGGTCTACAGATTTCCTTTTGGTTTAGGCAGTCAGTGTTCTCAGACAGATGTTGTGCTATGTAGGTATGATCCACCTTTAGTAAACCTGTACTGTATTTCATCCCAATTTTCATTTTGCACCTTGTTCTTTCCTCATTGTTTTTCCTAAGACCTTTTGTACCATCAGAATGGCTGGTTTAAGTGCCTTCAGTTGTCGAGATTTGTCTGTTTTAACTTGATAGAACAGTGTCAGTTGTCATACTTCTGTTTGCTGCCAGAGTAACTATATAAATGTTTCAAGTTTGAGGATTAGTGCTTCATTTTAATTTCTATACGACATTTCAGACTATATTACTAGGAAAATCTTTAATTCATATAATGAACACTTACCTATGCTTCAGTAAGCAATTTATGGTTTAAGTTAAAAACTACTTGGGAGCAGATGGGTTTTGTGATCAATACATATCTGCTTTTGACTGTACTTAGTTCTATTCTTTCTCACAATGGTTACATCATGCTAATAATGTTGAGTAGGTGCAAAAGTGTTGTTTGTTTGTTTTTATCCTACATGCATCTTTTGTATGAGTTTATGAATGCAGGTGCAGTCCAAGTTAGAGTTGAATTTTTTCAGTGGTGTTTCTTGCTCATATTCTCTAATGCGAAGTGTTAAGCTTTTAAGAAAAACATACACATACAACTTCTATAAATCCTCAGTATTCACTGAGTCCAATATTTGACTTCCTTGGATACTGAACATGAAGTTGAATTGAAAATATAAATCAGTTTTGCAACGTATCAGTTTGAACCATATTCTAATTATATATAAATACACTAGTATTTTATTTACTTAATAAATTAATAGTTTCTAATTTTTGAATGTGACATCTTCCTATGGTGTTTGAAGATGTACTTGTCAAACTTAAATAATAAAGTAGTATGAAACTCTCCTACTTACAATTTCTTTTATTGAAAGGATTAATTGGTACTTTAAGTTCAAGCAGAATCATTTTTCATTAATTCAAGAATACTGAAAGGTTATTTAGTTGCCAGTCAGTCTCTCAGCTGGTGTACTGGAAACATGCTCTGAAGAACGGACACAAAACCTCTTTTTTGTTCTTCAGTCTCTTCTTTACTGCCTGCTTTTATTTTCTAGGTTGGTTTAGATGGGTTTCCTTACAGGAGGGGATTAAAAAAAATAAGATCAAGCAAGTGATTTGGAATAAAAAGCAAGATCTTTATTTCAGATGTCTCCTGGTTGAAGACTTTTAGTCAGCAGAAGACTCCATTTTTTACAAATTCAGTAGTCTCTCAACAACATGCAATTTTTTCCTCCATTAATAGACGCTAATCTGTTAAGAACTTTAAAAGTCTGGGGGAGTGAGGAAGCGAAAAGGCACAGGAGGAGGAAGAAACAAACCAACCTTTTACTTTTTACTTGAGTTACAGTGCTGAGAGAGAAGACAGATTCCCTTGGGTAATCATGTCCTCACTGTATGACTTTTATAAATTTGTGGAGACATTTTTCTTCGGGAAGATTAGGACTTTTTCCTTAGTCTGGTAAGAAATTGGGAGGCTCTGGAATAGCCAGAGCTTACTTCTGTGTTTCTCTATTAATGTGCAAAGCCTTGCCTGTGAACATCAGAGGCAAATATCATAATGCTGTACCTAATCCAGTGACTAGAAGCTCACAGTATTGGGTTCTTTTTGAGGCATTTTGTGTAAATAGCACAGTCAAGAATGCTAATCTTTCTGTGATTAAATCATAACTTGAAGTGGCTGCAAAGATGTAAATAGTTGTTTACTGACAGCGTTTTCACAGCAGGCTGCTGGATAGGTGCTTATTTTTAGGCCTGGAGAAAAGACTTTTCACAAAAATCAGCAATATCTGTGCATGCTACATTAGGGAAAATGCATGCTACGTCAAAGGGAAAATGCAGTTCAGAGTTATACTTGGTGCTACATGGTATCTCTGCTAAAAAAAATACATTGGAAAAGACTAATATTTCTTTCTAAAGCCATTTTAATTTCTAATGTGCAAGATGGGTAATGTTTGGACAGCAGGTTTGCTTTCAAGCTTTCAAACTTTGTCAGCAGTTTTGCTTACAGTAGAAGGGGATTAATAGCACCAGATGTGAAGAAAGATGACAGAATAGGTAAAAGCTTAATCAGAATATAAATAATGCCAGTTCTGGAAAAAGATACATGCGTGTCAGTGAAATAATCATAATAAAAAATAACCAACTATATAGTTGTGCTGTTTATCTTGGATAAGTGAATTCTGGTAAAGTTGGGGGTTTTGTGAATGCTGATTATTTTGTGTTTGTTCTTAACAGGAGATCACCAGATGTTGTTGTTGGCAGTGTTTATAACACCTCTTAATGATATCTACTCTGACTTTTCAAAGTTTCTGGAGATGATAGAAACAACATTGGACATGGATAAGGTAGGGGCTGGTGTGTGGGAGGGGGTTTACTTAGCAATTAAAGTTTCTTACTGAACTTTGCAATCTGCTCTACACTCACTAAATTTAATTGATCATCTATATTAAGTAGTTAGTGGTAGTTTAGCTGTGGACTATATGAAGACATTAGTATAGTAGTTGAATATCAAGAGGATATTCATTCACTGTCTGAAATTATCTAGCCAGTATAAAAATGCTACAGGTACATGGATGCTGTGGACCTGAATCTGTTCTTTAAAAGCCTCATCAGTATTAAAAGTGGAGAAGTTATTTTGGCGCTTTTCTGCTTTTCATATTTTCAGAGTTACTATGGTATATCTCAAATCTGGAATATATCCAGAATGTTTATGACATATTTCTCTGCTTCTTTAAAGTTTATTAGACTCGGTTCTGTTTTGTGTGGGGTTAAGTCTTCATTACTAACAGACTACCTCTCTGAAAAATGATTGACTTAGGCATAAAGACTTGGCTTTACTGTCCAGAGTAAAAACATTTCTCATTAGAGAGAAAGCTGCTACAATTACTTTAGCTTTGCAGCTACGCTTGCTTATGAAATATTACTGGTGATAGGACTATGCTTGCAAGGGAAAACTGGCATTTTTTCAGCAGAAAAATTGGCCAAAGAAAACTGGAGGGAACATTCCTGTTCCTTGAATCTGTAGCAGAAAGGAGAAGGGATGAATGTAAATGACTGATTTGTCATTGTTTCATGCTGAACACTTAGGACACAGGCAAAATCAGGAACCATTGCTTAGCTGGATGAATCAAGTTTTTTAGTGAGTTTTGTACATCATTTTTTCCCCATGATGTTTGTTACAGAATTGGTGAGAATCATTTTGAAATGTACATGCTTGGTTAGATACATATTTAATGTTCTTTTCTCTGTAAGATGTGTCGGTCATTTTGGAAGCTGTGGGAGACTTTTAGGGTTGTGTCAATCTCAGCTGACTAGAAATATGAGAACTACCTAACCATGTGCCCGGCATGGTAGTAAGGGCAGCGTGTCAAACTTCTGAAAACTGCAGTGGCTTTAAAACTTAGAACATGTGTATTTTTCTCCAAAGGCAGAAGAACCACACTTTACCTCTTTATATTGTGCATGCATTCATCAGTTGCATTTTATGGTTTAAGGACACACTGTTTGATTGACATGTTGCTGTAATTTGTGATATATGCTAATGAAGAAATTTATAGCTTTATACTAGTTACAGACCATCTGTTGATGCAGTTTGTGTGCCCTGGGACTCTGTTTTCTTTAAAGCTAACAGCTGTTCCAAGCCTTCACCCTTCATAGTCCAGCTCTTTAAATTTCTTTTCAGCTTGTTTTGTTGTCCTTCTAAACAAACTAACAAGTCAGTTATTTTTAATCAGGGCACATAGAATCCAGTGTGTTGAATTTGGTTTTGTGTTTTGTTTTCCCCTTCAAGATACTGGAAAATGGTTATAGATAACCCGGTGCTTGTTTTACCAGAAGAATACACCTTGTCCATATGAATGTTAAAGTTTTGAACATTGACTTGAAATTCCTCTTAGATTTCTAGGGAGTACAGACAAAATACCCAGCTCTATTCTGAGTGTGATTGGAAGATAGGTTGTTATAGCAACAAAATTATGTCAATAATCCATTCTGATATAAAAAAGAAACATCTAAGTTCAAAAAGTGTGGGATGTGGTTATTCATTTACCTAGCTGTAATAGAAGTTGAGAAACTGTCACTTCCTTTCCTGTCTTTTCACAGAATTGTATTGGTCTTTTCAAAAACCATCTACCCCAACTCCTCCTCAAGTCAGGGCAACTTCAAAGTTTGTTAGCGCTTTTGGTACATAGTATTTTGGTTTGAGTATTAAGAACACAGGTCTTTAGAGAAGACTTGTTTTTCAGATTAGCTAGCTAGCTCAACATAAAATCATAGGCTCAGCTAGGTCAGAAAAGACCTTTAAGATTGTGTCCGTATAGCTCCAGAGCCTGCAAATTGCTTGCTGTCACCTCATTCCTTTGAGCACCCCTTGGAAATGTGACTCACTTGGGTCTTATTT
>NW_009927985.1:693-1255 GCF_000696875.1 Nestor notabilis | reverse complement strand
GTGTGAGACTTAGTGTATGATACTGAGTTTTCGTATGTGCATTTGATTGAGTCTGGATGTGAAGTGTGACTGAGGGTCTGAGTCAGTGTTCAAGTGTGAGTCTGAGAGTGAGTTTTAGTGAGAGGCTAAGTGTGAGTCTGAGAGTGAGCGAGAGTGTGAGTTTTAGAGGCTGAGTCAGAGTCTCAGTGACTCTGTGTGTGACTGAGTTTGAGTTTCACTCTGAGTGGGTCTGTGAGTGTGAATCTGAGTCTGAATTTTGAGTGTGCGTCTGAATCTGTGTGATTTTGATTGTGAGTCTGCATCTGAGTCTTAGTGTGATTCTAAGTGTGAGTTTGAGTGAGACTGAGTGTATGAGTCTGATGCTGCTGAGTCTGAATGTCAGTCTGAGAGTCAGAGCTTGAGTGAGAATCTCCGAGTTTCTGAGTCTGTTTGATAGTGTGTGTCTGAGTGTGACTATGAATCTGAGTCTTAGTGCAAGTCGATGAGTCTGAGTGTGTCAGTCTGTTAGTCTGCATGAGAGTCTAAGAGTGAGTCTGAGTCAGACTGTCACTCTGTGAGTCTG
>NW_009927985.1:0-356 GCF_000696875.1 Nestor notabilis | reverse complement strand
CGTCCGGCTCCTGCTCCCACAGCCGAAGAGCCACGAGAGAAAACTGCTGCTGGGCCTCTTTAGCACATGGAGAGCTCCGCAACGGTGCCCTTTGCAGGGTGCTTGCTCCTCGCTTTCCCACCTAAAAGTACGATTGTATGCTTCTCTGACCATGCTCGGATCAGGCCGGGGGGAGACGGTTGCATTGAGCACGAACGTTTGGCTCCTGCTCTCACAGCCTAAGAGCCAGGTGAGAAAACTGCTGCTGGGCCTCTTTAGCACATGGAGAGCTCTGCAACGGTGCCACATGCACTGGGCCTGCTCCTCGCTTTCTCACCTATAGGTCCAATTGTATAATTCCTCGACCATGCCCGCTC
>NW_009927984.1:11064-13692 GCF_000696875.1 Nestor notabilis | reverse complement strand
CCCCCAAACAACGCGCCCTCTCGTTGGTCAGCGCCCCCACGCTAGCCACACCCCCACCACTAGCCACGCCCCTGGGTCCGGGTGTCCGTGGGCACATCTATGCTTACACACACGTGCACACACGTGTGCTCACACATGCGTAGCACACATGTGTATGCGCACATCCACATATACACATACATGTACATAAAACCATGTGTACGTGCACATAGGTGCGTAAGATCACATGCACAGGCACACATGCGTGCACACATCTATATATGAACACATACCTACACACACATACATAAAAGCACATATACATATATGCACACAGCTTTACCCACACATCTGTATCTACATTCATAGCACACATATACACACCCCCGTACATGAAAACACATGTTGCACACAGGCACACCCATATACATGTGCACAACCCCCAATACATACGCATACATGCGTGCACACACGCATATGCATACATCTATATACACACACTCCCACAGAAATATATACAGACGTGTATAAATACAAATATACACACACACATCCATACAAACACGTGTGTACACACACAGACCCTGCCGAGGCACCACAACTGCCAGAGGTGGAGATCGAACTCGGCACCAGCCATCCATCGAACCACGGCCCTGCTGCGCCAGCGTCCCAACCAGGACCCAGGGCCAGGGAAGGGGCAGCCCCAGAGGGGAATAAACCGGCTACGGAGTAATTAAAATGAAAATAAAAAAACTAATATAGAAAACAGTCCAGTTCATTGACCTGTGGATAGTGTGTAGGGGGGTTGTGTGTGTCCACACCCCATCCTTTGGTGCAGGCAAAATACAGGGGTACAGGGGCCACTTTCCCTGTTAAGACCTAGATAAAGGGACAGGAAAAACACCAGAGCTAATTCACAGGGTGTGGAAAACCTGGATGTGTGTCTCTCGCCCCAGGAAAAAAACAAACCCCAAAACCTCGCGTGTAAGCCCCGATTTGAGCCCAAAGTCCCCACACGTGCATTGCCCTCGGCGTCTCCATCCTACAGCCAACCAAGCTGCACTGGAGATACTCCTTGGTGCATCTGTTCTCCTTGGTGGCAAGGAGACAGCACAACCATATCCCTGCTCCTCCAGTATTGGATCAGTATCCAGAAATCATAGCCAAGGCCCAGTTTTTGACGGCTACTGTTGTGCTTTGCAGGTAAATCCAGGAAGAATAGGTAAAGCTCATCAGGTGTTCCCTCACGCAGTCCCATGACACTTCTCCGCTGGAAAAACAATGAGAACAGGTTACAGGCAGCAGTGGTGACCTAGCCCCAGAGTCATGAGCGCAGAATGGGTACAGGACCCCCACAACCCACTGCCACATCCCAGACCCTTCAGCAGAGCTGGATGAGGAACCACCCCCTGCCTGGACTGGGACAGCCTCTACTGCCATAGCAGGGACCATACTGGCCACCTCATGGGTGTCCCAGGGGAGCAGAGAGGTAGGGATGCTCACTTGCAGGAATCGACACAGGACTTCCAACCCCGCTCCAGCACTGCAGCCATGCACTCCAGCAGCGGCAGCAGGCAGCTCCGCACCAGGAAGAGCAGCAGCTCTCTGACACACTCAGCGAAGTGCAGCAGGGACTCTGGGAGCTGGGACTGGAGCTGTGGGAGCACAGAGAGATAATGTGGGTTCAACACCAACCCCTCAGGTTTGGGTTCTCTGAGGAGCCTGGTGTCCCAGAGGATCTGCCAAACTGGGCTGTCCCCTGACTGGTTGGGCACTGCACCTCTCCTCTGTGGGCTGCAGCTACCTGCGCTCTGTGGGTGCCAAAGTAACCCCTTTCCACCAAACTGCCGATATTCAGGGAACTGGTGGGTTACCATTGAGATGTTCTTTGCAGGGCAGCCATGCTAAGGTCACCCTCACCCCATAGCCACCTGCACCAGTGGGTTCGCAGCTGACAGCCAGGAATAGCGACAAAGATGTTGCTGTGGTGGTTCCCTTTCCTACTGAGGGTGCTGGGGGTCTTGTCAGCCCTGGGACAGGCTGACATGGGTGACAAACAGCGCTGCCCTCACAGCCTGGTTTGTGAGGTGGTGTGTGGCACCACACGGGTCACAGTGGAGGGAACTACAGAAATGCTTCAAAAGGAGCATTGTGAAGGAAAACAGGGTTGGCAATGGCATGTGATGTCTACAGCAGTGCTAGGGAGGTCACAGAATGCACCTGTTGAGTGGGCAGGCTGAGGGGTGAGACCTGTGCTCTGCTGAGCTACTTCCTGTGTGGGATGGGTAATTCTGGATTTGTAGTAATATAGTATGTCTTTTTGCAAGGGTCTGTAGGGATAGGCCAAGGGGGAACAGCTTCAAACTGACAGAGGGGAGATTTACATGAGATCTTAGGAAGAAGTTCTTCCCTGCGAGGGATGCGAGGTGCTGGCATAGTCTGCCCAGAGAAGTTGTGGCTGCCCCATCCCTGGCAGTGTTCAAGGCCAGGTTGGACAGGGCTTAGAGCAACCTGGTCTAGCGGAAGGTGCCCCTGCCCATGGCAGGGGGTTGGAACTAAATGAGCTTTAAGGTCCCTTCCAACTCAAATCATTTTATGATTCCTCATTTAGGCCTCTCCCCCCACCTCCTGCCCCCAACACAAGCTCTT
>NW_009927984.1:10780-11047 GCF_000696875.1 Nestor notabilis | reverse complement strand
GGCTGCAGCCACATGGGCATTCTTCATCCCTTCCAGACGCTGGGACATCCTTACCCACTCTGCGATGCAGGGCAGGCTGTGGTGGACCCAGGAGAGGAAGCAGGAGAACTGTTTTGAGAGCTGCTCGAACATGTACCATGCCGCCGCACAGCTCTGCGTCCACAGCAGCTCCAGTTGTGGCTGCAGAACAGCTGCTGCCTGGGAACTGTAGACAGGCAGGGTCCTCTCCAGCCACCTATGAGACAGCAGAGAGCACTGGATGATGGC
>NW_009927984.1:0-10528 GCF_000696875.1 Nestor notabilis | reverse complement strand
CACAGTGGCGCACAGGTGCCTGGAGCTGCTGCCACAGGCAAAGGGAAGAGAAGAGCTTGAGAGCTGGTGAAAGCACCTCCCCACAGGGATCACTCCATGCTGGGTCAACAGCTTCGCACCCACCAGACACACATGCTGTCACTCGGCACCATTGCCACTGACCTGTAACCCTCGAAGCAGCAGTGGGAGACTTTCTGCCAGGCTTGCTGCAAGGCCGGCAGGATGCCAGAGGAATGGAGCAGGTGAGCAGAAGAGGAGGCTGGAGGAGACAAGAGATATTCTCTCAGCAACCCTTCAGCCTGGAGCTGTGTGTGTCTGCCCCCAGGGCCTCTCTCTGGGGACACACAACTTCAGCTACTCTGCAAAAGGTCTCAAGATGCTCCGAGATAGGATGAAGAGGGGCAGAAACTCCCAACTAGAGAAAAAACATGTCTCAGAGCAGCCCCAGGAGAAACCCTCCTGAGAGGGGACAGGCAGAGGGATCTAGCTCTACAGCCTGACAAGAATGTCTGGCCCAACACAGCCCACATCATTCAAAGACAGCAACACGGCCACATGGCTCAAGAGCAGCCAGCAGCACAGATATGGGATGATGATCAGGCTGTGGAGGGGCTTCACTCAGGAGAACGTTCAAGTTTTGTTCCCCAGGGACACTCCTCCACATGGAGCAGAGCCACAGCCTTACCCTGGAAGGAGCCGTGCGTCTGGACATCATGCAGGAGGAAACCAGCCGCGAAGACCAGGAGGACAAGCAGCAGCCGTGACCAGGGGAAGCCCCGGCCCTTCATCTTACGCAGCAGCTCCTGGGCAGGGGGAGGATGAGACCCCATCACCACGCAGCTCTTAAGGCCAGAGAGGCTCTTGTGCAGCCACACTTCCCTCCAGCAGCAGACTGCCACGCTTACCACTGCTCTCACTACCCACCCCTGGCTTCCCAGTGGAAACCAGTGTTATCTGCTGAGCAGCTGGGAGGATGGACCAGGGCCAGCACCATCTGTCCCTGCCGTGTCCTGTGTATGCACTGCTGCGGGGGCCCTGGCCTGGCACGTGCTGGCGGCAGGTAAGGCCAACCACAACCACAGCATGGAGCTGAAATCCAGCCTCTGGCTGATACCAATCCCATCCCACCCCTCACCTTGCAGGCAGCATCGCAGATGGCCACGTCCTGGTCACTGCTAGCCCCTCTCGCCGCCAGCTCCTCATTTGTTACTTTGAACGAGCGAACTGTCTCCTGCAGTGACTGTCGCACCTTGGGGAGAGCAAGAGCTGCATCACGGCCCCATGCACACCAAGCCGGCAGCACCACAGGGGCTGCAGCTGTGCTGTTCCTCTGGGGATGCTGAGCTGCAGCTGGCATGACCTTCCTGCTCCTCACAGCACCAGAACAGCGAGGCCTAACAGGGCTGTATCCAGAATATCTGAACCCAGACAGCAAGTGGAGGGAAAGGGGCAATAAACACCTGCCCGTGGATGGCACATCACCTTGCCCCTGGAGCAAGTGCTGGCTCTCAAGCCTGGTGGGCACATGCCCCTAAACCAGCCAACCCACTGAGCTGCTGGAGCAGTGTTGAGTGGGCACACACAACTCCCATGGGGATGCTGCTCGTGCAGGGACCTCCTGCAGCAGCACAGGCACGTTCTCTCCCCACCCCAGGCAACTCCTCTGTCACACAGCTCACTCCTACCTTCTTGCTGCTGCTGTCCCAGGACTCCAGCAGATGGTTCAGAAGCAAACTATGGTGGGAAAGAGAACCAAGGGCTCACTCAGGAGCATTGAGAAGCAATTTCATATGCTCCTCAATGCCAGAAGGTTGTTGCTGGCCCTGCTCAGAGCATGAACAGACCTGGACTGGGAGAGGTGTTTGGTGTACAGCTGCCTCCAAACACTGAAGCTCAGGGGGTCCAGGCTCAGACACTGGCTCATGGAGATCAGGAGCTGGGAAGAGCACAGTAGGTTTTTCCACCTGATCCAGGACACACATAACTTGGTCCACCACGTCTGGCACACTACCGCAGGCTGTACACCAGCACAGCTGACCGCCCCCAAAGCTGCTGGCTCACTGCTCTCATCCCAGACAGCCCCTGGGGCACTGAACCACTCATGGATCTGACATTCCCAGCTGCTGGCTGCAGGCAGCCAGAACCCTGGACTGCCATCACTGTCCTTGCCTTGTGCCCGGCTCCACAGACCCTGCCCAAGCCTCCCTTCCTAGGTGGCTGTGACATGCAGCGACTGGGGGTCCAGTGGTGCACCCCTACTCAGGGCTCTCACCTCTTTTTTCATGCTAGGAGGGCAGCTCAGTGTAGCTCGTGAGAGGAAGGAGGGGAAGTAGGTGTGCAGTGCCGTCTCCGGCTTCGCACCAAATGCTAGCACCTTCAGGCGAGGGTAGAGCCGCCGCAGCTGCTCCTGCAGGCTGAGGGGAGAGGACACTGTGGCTGTGGAGACCCGGGTCTTCACCCCACGGTGCAGCCTTGCAGGCAGCACAGCCCACGTTGCTGTGCACTGAGGGGGAAACAGCATACCTGAGTGGCAGTGAGTTGTTGGGCATGAAGGCAAAGTCCAGGAGGGGGAAGAAATCTTTCGGTCCAATCATACCAAAGCCTTTAGTCAGATTTGGGTGCATCCTGTACAGTAGAAACAAACCCCATGACATGTGATGTACATGTCAGGGCCAAATGCAGCCTGCAAGGGAAGCGCTGCCCTCACCAAACCCCAGCCGTTCTCTGCAGCAGGACACATCACTCGAGTACACCCACATGGTTTCTGGCCACTGCTGTCATCTGCCTTTACTGCCACTCAGGGACACCCTGTCCAGCCAGCGCCAGGTGCCAGATCCAGGGCTTCATGTGGCCTTTCCCCACCCTGAGAGGCTGCAGGCGAGGGAGGTCTGGCAAGCTGGCAACTGGGATTGCCCATTAATGAAATGCAGGCAGAGAAGAGAAACCAGATTATAAAAAACTAATTAAATAAAGGTTCAGAAAGATTGGGATGAGCTGTGAAGTTTGGCACAATGCATTTCCATAAAGTTCTCCAGCAAAACCAAACACAACATTCTTGGTACAGTGAAGCAGAAGAAAAACCCAAAACCTTAAATAAAACCTCTTGAGCCATTTGGAAGGGAAGGGAATAACCCCTTGGTGCTGCTCCACCCCTGTCCCATTTCCACACCAGCTATTTGCACTGTGGACTTTCTTCCACTGTGGGTGCTGGAGCTGCCAGCTGTCCTCACCTGCAGAAAGGCCAGTGGAGCCATCTGTCGTGACCCTCCAGCAAGCATCACCTCCCTTCTCCTCACAGGGAAAAGGAAGTCTGCCTGCAGTGGCGGATGCTGCTGACACCTCTCACTGCATCAGGGAGCCCCAGTGTGCCTGTGCTCTGCAGTAGTTGGTGGCAATGGGGCACAGACACCACCTGCACTCAGAGTGGGAGCTCCTGGGGGCAGGCAGTGAGGCATGCAGGCACTGGAGAAGCCTGTTCCTGGTACAGGGTGCCCTGAGCTGGAGCCATGGGGCAGCCGAGCCGCTTGTCTGCCTTAGGGGGTGACCTGAGGCAGCCAGGGAAGGACTCTGTTCCCCCTCCACCACCTCATTTTAGGAAAGGCACCAGCAGCAGCAAAGAAGAAACCTGTGTGCTGGCATTTCTTTAGAGCCTCTGCAGAACCAGCAGCCACCAAGGTGCCCAACACCATCAGGAGTCACTATGAAGGCCGCTTGCCCAACACAGTGGGCAGCCACGAGAGACAACCGACCTGCATGGCCAGCCCACCCCAGCATATGCACACCCATTCACTCGCACTCTACCACATGCACACTCAGGTTTCTTCCACCAGCACGATGCAGACAGAGTCACACTGTACCCAGCAGCCCACATGCATGTTTGTTTCTCTTAACAAAGACACCCCCAATACTGAAAGTGAGGTGTAACTCACATCAGCAGACGGTCCAGGTAGGATACGGCATATGGGGAGAGAGACTTGATCCCCAGCACTGGGAGCATGACACCAAGCCACACTGTGGGAGAGAGGCAGCAGTCAGATTGGGGCGCAGGAGGGCTCCTGCCATGGCTTCAGTGACACCGAGCACTCCCCTGGTCCATAAGCAGCAACCAAACTGAAAGGAACACTCAGATGTCAGGACTGCAGCTGTGTTTGAACCCAGGACAAACCACCCCTCCGACTTCCCCACTCAAAACACCTGGCAGATGACTAGACAGGCAGACAGATCCCTTGGGAAGGGCTCCAGGGCAACTGCACTGTCTCGCCTGCTCTGCTCACAGAGGAATGGCACAGCAGAACACTTCCTGCCTTGCCAGGCTCCTCCTGGGATCCAGTGTCTTCCCAGTCCTGGCTGGGGAAAGATGCTCTCCAGAGACAAGGTGCAGGTTTTGTCCATAAGGTCAGTTTCTGTCACCACAGAGTAGCCACCAAGGCTTGGCACGAGATCTGAGCTTGCCCTTCTGTAAGCAATGCTCTCCTTGTGACATCTCCAGCCTCCCTGAAAATAATTAACCACTTCATGCAGCTCTACAATATCACTACGCTCAGCACCGAGTGCTTATGCCTCTATAAATGCTCTTCAGCACCAGTCACTCCCCTCTGTGGTGGTGACCCGCCTCTAACACATGTGGGTAAGGACCAAAGCCACGCACAGGGTGTAATGAACAGTTGGTACCATCAAGCAGTGTCACATATGACACACCATACAGTAAACCCCAACCCAGTCCCTGCAGTGTGGGGGACACCACTGCTCGTGGACTTGGTGATATAAGGGTCTTTTCCAACCTAAATGATTCCATGATTCTGCTCCCAAACAAGCATCTGGATCTGCCTGCATCAGGAGGCAGCTGCAGTGGCTGCAGGCCCCTCTCCAGCACTTCAATGTTTTGAAGTGGACCCCACAACTGAGCAGTAACATCAGTGGGAGCAGAGATATGTGAGCAGTATAGGGGATGCCCTGGCTTTCATCCTGCTTCCTAAGAGGGGAAGCCCTTGGGGGGATGAGTGCCAAGGGCTCTCACCTTTCAGCCCCTCATGGAGATCCGCGAATCCAGCCTGTCCCAGTGCCCAGAGCACAGTGAGGCATTTTGCTGGCTTGTTCTGGTGGGATCGCAACACCTCCAGGTACTGGGGTGAAGATAAGACACGTTAGTCAGGAAGAGCCTCAGCCTGTCCCACCCCAATGCCACTGCAAATGCGCCTGCAGCCACATTGCTGGTGGAGCTGTCAGTGCCACAGGACCAGAGCAACTACACTAGGCCTTGGGCTGTGCAGCCTGGTGAGAAGCAGCCCTTGGAGTGGGACAGGGCAGAGGTCACAGTCCCCCAAGAGGGACCCTCAGGTGAGGCCAGGAGCTGTGCCAGAACCCCAAACCCCAGTTCTGAGGGAGCAGAGCTGCCAGCAACATGCAGTGCTGGACAGCAGCCAAGCCACAGCCATCATCTACTCAGCTACTCGCTTTGAAGGAGCGGGACCTCAGAGACCCTCATTCCTGTCCCACAGCTCCCCAGCTGTGCCCCGCTCCTCCAAGAGTGGCAGAGTGGGAGCACCGGCTTTGGACAAAGTCTTTCAAGAAAAGACAGAGCAAGACAATGGTGTTTACAGCAGCTCCAGCACATGAGAAGGAGGGAAGGTGCTGGAGATACTGGTTCACTGCACATGGGATATGAGCAGAGGGAGGAAAGGGCTTTGTGTGTGGGCAAACCCTGACAGTTCCCAAAGGAATTCCAATTAATGGGAATGGATACCCATCATCTGGTCGCTCCAGGGGATCCTGGGGTGGGAGGCGGAGCAGCACCACCAGGCATCCAGCTCACCTTGCCCAGGTTAGTCGTGGCGATCTTGGGCCTGTCCAGAAGCACAGCCTGGATGCAGATCCTGTACCCGTGCAAAGACTCCCCTGAAAAAGAGCATGGGAGGGCCCTCCTCAACCACAGCACTTTGAGTGCCTCCTCCCACTGTGATGCCCCCGGAACATGGTGGGGGACACCCCTCTGCACAGACCTGCCCTGCTCCCTGGCTAATGAACTCCAGACACAAGCCTCACCACAGCACCATGAGTTCTGCTCCCCACTCACCCTCTGCTGAGGATTCCCCCAGGGTTCCAACCTGCAGGGGAAGGACAGACCCCACTGACGATTGGAAACTGATCAGTAGCTTCCTAAACCTGCCGAGACCCAGCTCTGCCCTCCAAAGCAGCAGCAGCAGGCACAGTAACCAGCCCTATCACAGCCCCAAGTCTGGCCCCTTCTGAGGGCTTGTTTCCTCCTTGTTCATGCTCAAGAGAGGGAGGGTTCAGCAACCCCCCTGGTTCTCAGGTGCTGTGGGGCTGACGCAAGTGCAGCAGCAGAGGCCAGTGCAGCCACAGCAGACGGTGGATCCCCTCAGTCCTTCCCCTTGCAGCCTGACCCTGAGGCAGCTCTGCTAAAAGCCAAGCACCTGTCCAAATTACACACAGATGCAACTGTCATTTTGATCACTCAGGTGGGTTTTGAGATGGAAACAAACCTGTGTGGAATGGCTGGTGGCCTCATGTGCAGAGCTGAGGCCTGGGAACAGGCAATACTTGGGTGATAAAGCCTCTGGCAGCCAACGGCGTGGTGGGGATGTATGGAAATGGGAGTTTAGGATTTGCGTCTGACACTGCAGGACATTGCTGTCATTCAGGAACCTGCTTCTGACTACCAGCGCTGCTGGACATCTGTATGCTCTGTGCTCAGAGGGCAGCAACAGCTGCCTGCTCCCACACAGCAGCTTGGATGGGACCCGTCACTTTACAGGAGACACCCTTAACTGCAGCACAGTGACACAACAGCTTGTGCCAAAAGCCTAAAGGCCTTGTTTTAAAAGCTGCAGCAATGCACACCACAACGTGAAAGCCCTCAGAAAGGCACCTTCCACCACACAGCCATCAGTCTGCAATTCAATCCACAACACCATGCCAGGCTCGTATCTTATCCCCTCCTCCAGCTCCTCCAGCCCAAAACTCCACAGCCCCAGCAGCATTGAACACCATAGCACTGAGCAGCCTGGGCAGGAACTGCTCCTCACTGCACACAAGATGCACAGAAGGAGTTTCCCACCTCACCTTCTCCACAGAAGAGCTATTACAACAGGCGCCAAGAAACAGTGTCATTCCTGAGGTCAGGAAACCCCAGCCCCAGACGGCCACACTAACGGAGCACCATGAGTGCATCAGTGCCCCGGACCTGCACCAACCACATCTTACCTGGGGTTTTGTCCAGCTCCTGCAGCATGGTGTAAATGCAGTGGTCAAAGAAGAGCTCCAGCACACTGGATGACTGTCCCAGCAGGGATCTGATGATGTTCCTCAGGTCCTTGCTCACAAGGCAGTATGGATAGTCTGAAGCCAACACAAGAGCATGAAGAGTTTAGCTAGAGCCATTTCATGAGACTTTTAGCTACAGCTGCAGGAGAAGCTGGCCCAGTGTGTGAAGAGGTCACAAAGAAGCTTCTTGTCCTCCTACACAGTCAAGAAGTGATTTCTTCGTGTTATTCTACGTTAGACACATTCCCACTCAGCACTTGTCAGGCCACCCCTAAAATACTGTGTTTAGTTTTGGTCCCCACTCTACAACAGAGATATCTGGAGAGGGTTCAGAAAAGGGCCACAAAGATGATCCAAAGATTGGGCAGGCATGTAAGGAAACGCTGAGAGAGCTGGGCTTGTTCAACCTGCAAAAAAAGAAAAACTCTGGGGAAGCATTAGAACAGCATCTTCCAGTGCCTAAAGGGGATGACAAGAAAGCTAGAGAGAGACTTTTGACAACGGCCTATAGGGACAGGACAAGGGGGAATGGCTTTAACCTGACAGAGGGGAGATTTAGATGAGATCTTAGGAAGAAGTTGTTCCCTGTGATGGTGGTGAGGCCCTGGCACAGGCTTCCCAGAGAAGCTGTGCCCGCCCCATCCCCAGCAGTGTTCAACGCCAGGTTGGACAGGGCTTGGAGGACCCTGATCTAGTGGAAGGGGTCCCTGCCTGTGGCAGGGATTTGGAACTAGATGAGCTTCAAGGTCCCTTCCAACCCAAACCATCCCATGATATCACAAAATCAAGCAAATAATCCCCATTTCATCTGTTGAGTAAAGGACATTGTTTCATGCCTTTCCTACTCCCAAATCCTTGCTGTGGGGCAGGTTCATGCACTGACCGTGGGGGTGCTGGCTGAGCATGGGGTCACTCCGGGGTGCCTGCAGCTTGTAGTTGAGGTAGCTGGCCAGGTCCTTCACCCAGACAGAGGGGTTCTCGGGGAAGACGCTCTGGCTTTTAGCCAGCTCCTTCTGCAGGTCCGCCAAGTCGAGCTGGAAATGACAGAGAGCCAAATTCAACACAGGATGCACAGAACTGAGCACAAAGCATGGGGAGAAGAAAGTTAATTTCAGGTCTAAAGGGGCTGCTGAGCACGGAGGAAAATGCTCCCCACATTCATCCCAAGAATGCTGCACTTCCCATGTAGAAAACCCCATCTGCCTGCCCCCAGTCCATGTCCTATTAATGCAAGTGGGAGCACTGGGCTGGAAACAGCATTTCACTTAGTACTGGAAATACATTTTCTTCAGATTAGCAAAGGCTGCTACCAAGGAATAACACAACCCGTGTGGGGAACTGCAGGCAGCCAGTGCTGAAAGGGCTGTGGAAAGACAGTGGAGAGGTCAGAAGGAGGGGCACAACACAGGAATGAGCTCCTCTCCCTCCTCAGAGCCACCCCAGTACATGCTGAGGCTTTCCTTGTTCTGCATTCCACCTTCCCACTGGCTTTACCACCCTGTGGTGAGCATCGCCTGGGAGAAGCCAGTTCCATGCAAACTGCCCAGGAGCACACTGGCACCGTCAGAAGCTGGTTCACAGTGGGAGGCAGCTCAAGGCTGCAGCTCCATGAGGCTCAGCCCCATGTTATCCCAGTGCAGGTGGTTTATGTCAGCACCATTGGCAACTCTGCATCCAGAGTCCTAGAGGGAGCAAACAGCCAGGGTCAGACCCTCATGATTAACAACCTGCCATGGACAAGCCACAGCTACAGACAGGGGCTCACAGCTCCTCACTTTCCTCCTCCTGCACTGTCCCTCATGGAGCACACATATTGCCTACTTCTAAATTCAGATTAGCTGCAAGCTCACAGGGACAGACGGCATGTCCCTGCTTTAGGGAGTTCAGGAGGTGCAGCACGACTCAGATGTTCGAGGTTTCACAGTCCAAGATTTCCATACATAGGGGATTTCAGCTGTGGTGCACCATTAAATCTGAGTTGGGCTCCTTTTGCTGTGGGTTTATTTCAGCAAGCATTTTGAAAAGAGGAGTGAAAAAACCCAGCTGCTGCTACACAATAAAAAGCCAAATGATGCTGTCAGCATAGCTCATAGAACAACAGTCACACAATAACTGCTGAGCTGTGCAGAGCAGTTACAGAGCAGCCACGCTTTGGCCCAGGCCACTTTCCCTGAGGAACATCTGCCACCACACACAGAGAAATAACAGACATTAATTCTCCATGTGCAAAAGCTGAATGTGGAGAATGGCTCGGGCTCAGTGCAGCAGAGGAACTCCCACCCCTGCAGCAGGGGAGATCAAGGTGCTTCAGGCACAAGCAAGAGATGAGGAGCGGAGGGGATGACCATGGTGGCAGAGCTCTCCCTGCCAGGCAGCTGCTTTCCCAGCAGAGACATTGCCTCTCCAGAGTCTGTTTGGGTTTCCTTCTTAAAACCCCTCCCTGCTAAGCCACCACAGAACAGGTGGGATGAAGAGAAACTAGTTCTACAGATTCCTCTGAGAAGCAGGAGAAGAAAAGGCTCCCTAGGACCTCAGCAGGTAGGACAAGGAGGATGTTTTCTCAGAATTCCTCCCAGACAGCAGACAGGGAGTGGGTGAAGGAAGAAACCAGAAATTCCTTTCCAGCCACCTCCCGTCCTTCTGTCTCCTGCCTACGGCAAAAGCGCAACTTCAAGCACGAGACAGATCTGCAGGACCAGCCTGGTGCTTGCCAAAGCACCGAGCACCACCTGCTCTGCCCTCCCAGCAAACATGACAACCCTGGGATGTAGCTGGCAGCACTGATCCCCTCTGCACGTGTTCACCAGCAGAGGGGTCTCCCAGAATAGAGGGGGTGTGAACCAAAGCAGAGCACCGCTCTCCTCGTGCCAGATTTAACAACACCCCAAGCACCAGGGTTTTGTTCCCAAAGCAGTGATTGCTGGAACACTGGCCGGCCTCAGGCAGGAAACAACGAAACCCGGAGCTTCAGCTCTCCTATGCCAAGATGGGTAAGGTGCCCAGGGGTGCAGCCTGGCCAGGAACACTCACAGCTCTCAGGGCTTCCTCCAGCGAGCGGCATTTGCCTGGTTTGACTGCAGCATCATTCACTGATGGCTTCTTAGCGCTCTTCCCTGCATGCTGCCTCCGGTGCTGCTGCTCAGGTGCTGAAGCAGGAGGGACCTGCTCCTTGTTCTGCTTCTTCAGTGCCCGCTCAAAGCCCAGCTCGAAGATGGTGTTGGTTGTGGCAATGGGTGCTGGAAAG
>NW_009927983.1:19428-44925 GCF_000696875.1 Nestor notabilis | reverse complement strand
TAAGTGTATTTGTATGTATAGCGGCCAGCACGAGTGTTTGTAGATAATACTGTTAAATATCATAAATTTTGTTTAAACTCATTTACATGGTAGCTTGGTGTTTGGTGGTTCTGTCTTGTTGCTCTTTTTTCCCTTTTTCAAATAAAACTAATGGTGTTGATATGGCTAAAACTACTATGTTTGTAAATACTATCCACTATTTCTTCTGTGTTTCTGGAAGAAAAAAAAAAGCCCAACTATTCATATGAGCAGCAGTCCTCCTGTGTTGATATGACCAAAAACCTCTGAGGTACAGTCATTTATTTGTTTTTTTAGGAAATGGCCTCAAAGGCAGTTTGAGAGCTGGTTGCTTTGATGGGTCAATCACATTCCCCCTTTTTTTAGTACCTGAACCTTCTGAATGTTTCTGAGCCTACAAAGGACACCTAGTTTTTGTCCCATTCAGCTTACCCTCCAGGTACATGAGTACCAGTGTTGGCCTAACAGGACGTGGGACTCTTGCAGGCTCAATTCAGAGCGATTTAAGCTGTTGTGCGGCTATTTTCATAATTGCTAATTTTCAGCCAGGTAAATACCTTGGTCCAGCTCACACTGAGGAACCTGGAACATTAGTTAAAATAAAAGCTCAATGCTACCGAAGTACAGCTGTAATGGACATGACCAGTATGCTTCTTGTATATCATAAGAAATACATCTCCCCCTATTTTTTTTAACTGTAGACTAAGCAATTCCACATCATTTCAATCCTTGTATGTCACAGTTGTAAATCTCTTAAGATGCCTATTTCTTATCTCTGTGTTGTTTCAAAATCATTCACTACAGTTAAGGGCTCAACAACTGCATCTGCTGTCATGCCTGTTGCAGGCTATGTTCCTGTTTACACATGCCAATACAAATACTTTTGAGTCAGTATGATCTATTCACAATTTTGCTGACCTGTTTTACCCTTGCATCCATTTCTCTTGACCTACCATGCCAGCTATTTCTTCGTCAAGTAGACAGAAATGCTACTTGAGATTTTTCTGCAACAGCCCTAACACTATCCTTTCATTTTTCTTGCTGGACAGATGAACAATCAAGCAGTCAAGACATCTTTTAAAATGAAATTCCACATTTTACATCAGAAAATCAGAATTCTGATTTTACATCAGAAAACTGTAGAATTTGTCATCCTTTGTAAATCAGTTGCATTTGTCAGAAGAATTTCTAAGAAGAAAACTAAGATTGAACTGTTCCACAGTTACAGAATGGTTGTGTAAGTCAAATTTAGAAGAGATATGTGTACATATTTCTAAATTCACTTAAACCAACTTAAACCAAACCACCTAAACAATCTTAAGTACAAGCAGTGGTTGATAACCATGACTGGTAAGTGTTCAAGGCCAGGTTGGATGAGACTTTGAGCAACCTGGTCTAGTGGAAGGTGTCCCTGCTTGGGGCAGTGGGGTTGGAACTAGTTGAGCTTTAAGATACCTTCCAAACCAAACCGTTCTATGACTTCATGATTCTCTGATAACACAGAATGTAGGTCAGGGGAATTTATACCAATATAAGTTAACATTTGGCAAAAAACAGTGTAGCTTCCTTTGCTCCCGTCAGTGAGGGACAGAACCTGCATGTGTTTTGCTTTGTTACATGTACTTAATTCTGTTAGTTGTGTTCATCAGTGACATACTTTAATTCTCAGAGTTATTCACTACCCTGTGTGCTGCTTCTGATCTGGTCTGAATAGTGCAATGAACAGCTCATGAAGTTATTGATAGTGTACTTTGCAAATGGTAAGTCCTAGTGCAGTCTGATGGCTAGACTGGCTTTATAGGTGAAACAGCATGTCATTTCATATGGTCATGCTTTGGTCTTCGCAGTATGAAATGAAATCCATCTATCCATCTTTTTAAAACACTAAGAATCTAAAGCTGAAGCATGTGATGTGGGTGTTTCTTAAAATAACTGCCACAGAAGGGATAAAAATCAAGACCGACCACTGTCCAGGTCCACTAGCCTGTGTACACAGAGCTTTTTACTTCTCATGATGTCTCTGTATAATAGCTATAGAATTAGTTCTTGGGTATAGCTGAACAAGCTGGTAAATAATGCATTCAGCTAGTTTATTTCTTATATGAAAAATGCATCATGTGGTATGTTTTGTCCATTTTGATTGTGTAAAGCATTTCTATGATATATTCTATATCAATATCTATATATTTGATTGTGTAAAGCATTTCTATGATGTATCTAGATCTTGAATTGTATGGTAACAATTCAAGAAAAATACAGGCTTTATCAGTGAATAAACAGCAGTCTTGCCGTTTTGTTTTATCACATGTCCAGCAGAGTTTACAGAGTTCCCTTCCCTTTTATTTCCATGTTGTGTTCTATTTTTCTACTTTGGTCTTTGAAGTCTCCATCTGTGAGGAGATTTAAGACCACAACAGAAGATACGAATATAAAACTGCTAATATTTCAAAGGAGCACTCTTACATGGCCTTCTGCTATCCTCTGTTTAGTCTGTATTTTGTAAAAATTGCTACTTTAAAAATGATTACATGAATCCCAAGCAAAGATGGAGAAGAAACAAGTAATACAGGTGTTTTACATAGACGTGTTGTCTGTTTATATGTGCATTTGTATAAATACATATAGTATTAATTTGCAAGTATAAAAAATAACTATCATCAGATAAAGTTCACATGACCAACATCTCACACACAAGTGTGTAGGCATATATATAAAAATATATGTGTGTGTTCAATACCTGCAGCCCTTCCTGAAGACCTACAAGCAATAATAAGTTCTTTTGATCACTGGTTCTCCACTGTTACCAAAGGCATAAGACGAGACTATCCTTTTTAAAAGTTACACAGCCTTACTGTCCTGTAAAAGGGATTTTAAAATACAGCTTAGAAAGGCGTTTCCAAGGCCAGCTCCTCAGCAGTTAGACACTGTGCTTTTTAGCACCCAAACAGTCAGAACATCAGTCAAGAGTTCTCCAAAACAGAGATTTTGTTCCAGTGACTCAGATTTGTGCCGCTTCATGGTTGGGGTTTTTTTTTTTATGTGACTGAACTTCCACTATAGACCATCTGTTATGGCCACCCAGGCAGGAATACAGAGCTCACATCCACATTGGCATTCTGCTCTTTACATAGCAGCTTATCAAACAGGATTGCTACATAGATACCACTGTGGAAGTCCTGCTCCAGTGAGCGATAAACATAAATGGATCTAGCTGGAGCTTGTAAATGTTTCACGTAGCACATCTGACGCGTATTTGTCTACAGTAAAGGTCACATAATGCCCCGTAAAGGATCTCCTATCTGTCAAAAGAGCATTATTGGGGGTGCTGTGGGATTAGTTCAGATATTCCCTGTTCCAATACCAGTAAGCAAGAAAAGACTCGATCTCCCCAGAGAACTAATTATTCAGACCAGCAAGAAAAAGACCAGAAAGAGAAAGTGTTATGGAGGAAGCAGCAATGCTGTTTGAAGAGGCAAATCAGCATGCAAACAAGGCTTTTCTGATACACCTTTTAACAGAAATGAACACAGTGGAATAGTGCATCAAAGTAACTGTCCTGCTCCATCAATTTGATTGAAACAGCACAATCTAAGATTATTTTTTTTTGTTTCCTTTTGGATCAACTTCATGTGTAACAAAAAAATATTCTGTTTAGTCTGTTTACCCCTGCAGTTGACTTCCGTTTCGTACATTTACGTTTTGGGGAGGAATGGTTATGTCCAACTTTTGGGCAACATTTGTAATCGCTGTGCGAAGTTTTTGTAATAACAAGCATGTGCTGATTACTTTTTGCCTGCTCCCCCTTGTATCAGCTGTGCAGTAATACTTGTCAGTGCCCTATTAGATACTTTTAGAGTTTTCAAATTACGGCAAATGAAAGTGTTCTGTAGCTCAGCTCAGAATTGTAGGGAATGCTTTAAAACAGAGGGAGTCTTACAGCAGTTAAATAAGTTTAAAATGTAAGTCCTAATGGATTCCAAAGCTTGTGGTATGAAGCTGAGCAGAGGAGGGGCTGTACGGGTGCTGAGGGCACTTCCACAGAGCTTTTGAACAGCTTGTTAAGAAGCATTGGGAGCAAAGCTACCTGCAAAGAAGCGGCTGAGTGTTAGTTTCAGGTCGAAACACAGATCTTCCTGGGAGTCTGCTGCACACACAGGTGTGCCCTCACATGGAGCAAAACCAAGTAGACTCCTCTATGTCCACTTTAGGTGGCTGGCTGTTCCCTGGCTGGCAGATACAGCAGTAGAGATATTACTCCAGGGAAGCACTGGAAAGGAACCTGAATGCTGCTGAAATAGGAAGGACAGGAAAAGAAAGGTTATAAGACCATTTTCTAAAATCTTCCCAGATCCACAGTAAAGGTTAAACAAATAATAGGATAATTTCACCACTGAGATAGTTACGTGTATAAGGAGGCTTCTAATTCCTTCATGATGCTGTAGAGGAATTACAGATATCCTATAAATGACCCATAGTAAAGGACTTTACATGAGACAAGAACTGGAGTTGAAATCCAAAAGGTATGAATCCTAGAAAAAGACAGAAATTGATTAGATTTAGACACAAAATAGCAAAGATCCACCTGAACAATCTCCTGACCAAGCAGACCACACAAAAATAGATAACTGGAACAAGAACAAAAACGATGTTTAAAAACTTGGTTGAAGAGATGAGAACATTCCGCTTTAAATGAGCACATTGATAGAACTGATATTTAGGAAACTGAGGAGGAATGGCACTAAAGCCTCTCCAGTACTTAATGACAAAAAGAGATGAGAATGCTAAGGGTAGGAAAGGAATAGTGAATAAAACAGGAAACATCAATCTACCATTGTGCAAACATATCATGCACCCTTTGTTATCTTTAAGTCTCTGTAATTTGGTGCAGAGTGTGTTTAGAAAAGAGAATACAGAGAAAACCGAGAAATCGGATGGCTCGGTATAATTCCTGCACAAGGAGAGGCTTTAATACATGGGGGATATTGAGCTCAGAAGAAAAAAGCTCCAAGGCTCAATTTGATAGAGGTCTCTCAAGACCTTCAATGGAATGGAGATGGGTGAATGAGTGACTTATTTTTCAAAATTGCTTGTATTATTTGTTCTTGTGTTATCTGCCAAGACGGAATATTACAATTTTCATGTCCTGCGACAGAAACAAAAGGTATGAACAGGTTAAAATGAAACAAAATTTTAAAAACCCAAGGGCACCAAGGAGATTAGATGTCCTCGTACTTTAAGAGGCTACCATAACTGCAATATACATGACATGTACGACACATCAAAAAGTTTAGACGCTTATTTGCCATTAAATGAAAATGCACCGCTATTAACTTGAAAAATGGGTTCTAGAGAGAAGTCTAGACACCAGATTTAGGGTAAGAAAACTTGGTAAATATAGAAGAATTTGAGCCAATATGAAATCTGTGATATGCTGTGATAAGATTTGGCATATTAGTATTGACTGGCTTCTTTGACTTGTTATCCAGTCCCCACACTTAGAGAATTTTCAACATTATCTCGTGTCAGGTGGGTCCAAGAAGAGTTCATAGAAAGAATCAATAGCCAAGACTTGAATGAGAGAAGATCAAAAATAGGGTTGAGATTTTCCTTTTTAAGAAGATGCAAAGAGGAGTTAAAACCATGATTTGCTAAGGCACCAAGCAGCACCAGCTGACACCTCTGGAAAATTAATCTTAAGCTATATTTAGTACATTCAAAGAAATTGTGGCTCCCACTTGAGCCATTTCAGCTGATACAGATAAAAAATAATCAGATCTCATGGAGTGTTCACTCATCTTGAGTAAACACATATTTTAACAAATTGTGCACTTCTGAGTCATACTTAATTCCAATATGTGTCTTTCTAAGTGAGCTCCTGCCTCTGGGCAGATTCATCTCTAACTGTGATTCTATAGGTGTTCATCTGTACTTTGTGTGTTAAAGTCCATGAAAAATACACTAGATAATGAAATTCCAATACTGAGAGCTTTTAGGGCACAAATGGCTAATGAGAGCCGTTCAAACAAGCTCTTCCTCGCAAGTTGTTTTAGAAGAATTTAGAAGAATTTAGAATAATTAAATTCAGTTACTGGATTTTAATGATAGGCTGTTGAGATGGGTTTTTTTTAGTCCTATAATCTTTGTAGAGCTTAGCTTTTAAAATTTTATCACCATCTTGTAGCCTGAGTGTGAGATATTCCTGGGCAGCGCTGTTCAATGCCTGCTTGAGTACAATTTTTAAATGTGATTTTTTTCTTTTTCACTGATTTATGCCTAGGTCAAATTCATATTATGATCTTATGTTCCTTTCTTGAAAACTCACTGCAGCTTCATTTAGGATCTTAAAATACTACGTAAGCCGCATCCTGGAAAATATGAAAATAGATTTTCTCCATCTTCTACATAAAACATCCTTTCTGAATTACCAAACTTTCTTCCAAAGTACACAGTTTTTGACTCAGAATTTAATTCCTTGACATTCAAACTGTTCTGATTGCATCAAATGTAATTCCACACCCACTGAAACCCACCTCAGGCCTTTTCCCTATGTGATCCCACCATTTTGGGGGGGATTTTACAGGAAGTTACACACTACCATAGTAATACACAATAGTGAATATGCTTTAGACTTTTTTTCATAATTCCTGGTAGCATTGCACTTAGCAAACTGTTTTGATATATATATGTAAGCAATTTAAGATGCCTCCTGTTCCCCACTTTTGCTTTTAACAAATTGACAGAATTATAACAAATATGCATGCCAAAGCTTTCATATGGTACCATTGCCTGTCATCCCATTCTAATTCTTTCTTCAAGAAAATTACCATCTAGCATTGGTCCTGCTGGTGATCATCTACAGGATGTTTCAACCAGAAAGCCATGCGTGCAGAATTCTTTTTGTTTTAGTTGCAAAAATATTTGCCCTCTGAAATGTTACGTGCTGATTCAAGCCATTAGTCAGAAATACGAGTAAGATAGTCTGCTTTCAACTGAGATGATTTACAAAAATACTCATTACCTCCTGGGAAAAAAAAGGGTAAAAGACATTTGCAGAAAAAAGTAGGGCATCTTCTGCTGCTACATGTTTAATTTTATTTGATTTACTATAGTTAACTTTTTCCTTTGTTGGCAAAAACAACCTTAGCTGTTGCTAATGCTGTTTGCCAGCGTCTCTGTCTGCATCTTTGGTTATTTCTTGGATTTGTTCTCTTAGCATTTGCAGAATTCTCTGAACTCTCATGGGAATTTTTCCTCTTTGGTGGTTAACATTCACAGCAGCATCAAGTTATTCACATTGTGGATGACAATTTCCTGTAGTCAAAGACATCTGAACCCAGTTCCTTCTCTAGTGTCTTACGTGGTCTTGGTGATCACTGTCAATCATAATGAATGCCTTTGTCTCATCTTCAGAGGTCTTGGATTCTTGTTGTACACACCCACATTTCAGTTTTGTCAGTAATGCCAAATCCCCTTTTGGAGAGTTTATCTAAATTAATCTCAGCTCATAATTTTGCCATGTAGATTTATTTTGAAACTGGACCTTTCCTTATCTTACCTTTTGTAGATTATTTCTTCTGGGAGTGGTTTCTATAAAGCACCTTGGAAAGCAGCCAATTCAGTCTCTGAGTTAATGCTGTATTTGTTCTGAATTTCTGTCTGGCCTGTTTTCTGCTGATCTTTACTTAAGTGATCATGTCTATGGGTGCGTGCATGTATATTTCCAATGTTTTCTATCTTGCTCAAGTTCCATTTTACTACATTTTAATGTCCCAGTTGTTTTATCAGTATGGTAACAAGTCTGCTCATACAAGGCACATCCACTGCACATCTGAATAAAAGTAAACATCCTGTGTTTCTCAGCTCGCTATAAACCCCAACAGATGGCTGCTACTTTTACAAACTGTGCTGAATAGCATGGCTCACATTTCCCATGCAACAGACTTATTTCTGGCATCCAACTCAGTATACTTCTTGCAGGTGGGAACACTGATCTAACTTCAAAGCAGTTTAGCCCAAATCAATCCTGTATGGCAACTCTTCATAGCTCAGATCCTCTTGCTTTCTGGAATGGATGTACAATGGGGCACACCTTATACTGCTGATCCATCCAAAGTTGCCAGAGGACTGATAGCTTCTATATGTAGGTAGGTCAGTGATCGTCCAGCCTAAAGGTCCTTTGTGTAATAAATACTTCTGTTTGTTAGAATCCTTGTGTGTTTACTTCTTTCCCCAAGAATAAGTATTTTTTGGAGATAGATGGTATTTCTTAGAATGACTAGATTTCATCTTAATCCTTGGAGGCAGTCCCTGCTTGGGATACCAGCTGAATCTGCAGGAGGTGGTGTACATTTTCAGCTAACATTCAGGCGACAGATGCCACAGGTGTGTGTCTTAGCCTGGTTGCTGTGCAGCAGCAGTACACTGATGCCTGTGCTTAGCCCCATCTATGGAATCAAGGGCACTTCAATGCCAGGGTGAATTGGCAGCAATGTCAGCTTGAGGCTTGACCCTGTGTGTGTGCATTCAGGGAACCATTTCCATCTCAATTTTTTTCCTAAAAAGAAGCAAAAAGGGAGCTACTTGGGCTGCAAGTCCAGGCAGGTAGTCTCTGTTAAGTCTTAAAAACAATTTTGAAGATATTTTGTCATGAGGGAAAGGTAGTTTGGGAGCAGGCCTCGTCTTTTCTTGTTTAAAACATTTCTCCACTGCATAACAGGCTTGGTCTCAGCTACTTGCACCCACTTCCTATTGTGTGTTGGATTATTCAACATCAAAGGAAAAAGCTTTTGAAAGACCACCTTGCATTCTTCTAGAATTTGTGTACTAACCTTTTTGCATGGATGATCTTCAATGGGCTACCTGTCTGTTCTGTTGCATTCAGAAGCCCTAAAAATGCCCATTTGTTTACCAAAAAGGCTGAGTGCAAGTTAGCATAGCATTACCTATCCTTGGGTACCTTCATTAGCCAGAACCTCTCTGATTCATGTAAACAAATACACAAAAGGCATTTAACATGGGATATTGTCCTCTGTCATATGAGTATAGAAAGCTCCCAGTGGCTCTTGAATGTTTATTTTCATTAAGAATCCAGTAGACTGGTCACACTCCAAAATCCATCAAGTCTTTATTACTTCCTAAATCAAAGTCATTTACATTTCTAATTTCCTTTATAATTCATTTTTTGGTTTGGTTTGTTTTTTTTGGCTTTTTTTTAAACAAACTCTTGTATTTTAAGGTATTCTGGACTATGTGCATTGCACTCTCTCATTTTATCATTAGCCATCTTGTCCGTCAGTTCACTGTTTGGTCATTTCAGAGTGATCCAGGAGCTGCAAGCTGTGAAACCAGAGATTTTACAGGTCTCTTGCCAGCATTCTGGCCACAGTGGTATTTCTTGTGTACCTCCCCATAATGGGAACATCCTCTTGGAGCAGTTTTTCTGTGGTTAAACAGAATACACTTGATCAAAATCTCTAACTAGTTTGAGTAAGAAATGAGACTGTTCAGCCTATCTTCCAACAGCTCTTCTGCTTTCTCGAGGAGAGACTCCCTGGGCGGTTATGTCCATTTTCCCACTAATGGGACTAAGTGTCATTGACTGGTGTATGCAGCCAGAGTTTCTTGAGATGATGGCTTTTTTACAAAAGGTTGTGCTCAGAAAAATCATTATTACACTAAAAAAAAAAAAACCTATCAACATTTTCCATTATATAGAGAAGAGTTTCCATTTGCTTTATCTTATATGTCCTGGCCACAGAAAGATGAGCTGAAATCAGGTGGACTAGCTGCATTCAGCGAACTCTGCCATAATTCAGTATACCCTGCTAATTGCAATTCCAGTTCTCAGTTCAGTTCTTTAATCCATAAGATTTTAGAATGGCTTGTACTGACCCCCTTGTGAGTGTGTTTAATGAACCACAAAGCTGTATCTACTTCTTGCCCTTTTTTTGCAGTTTTTTACCAGAGCCGTGCCTCTCCAGCTTTTGCGCGGAGTTTTTCAAACTCAACAAATGCATCTGTGAACCATTTTGCCTACTACAGTAAGACACATGCTTATCCATGTGGACTTCCCTTCCCATCTGGAAAGCTGGACAATAGTATAAACCTGTGTACTACTAAATCAGACTAACTTTTCCACCTGTACAAAAAAATACGGTTCTGGCACGTGTGCTTGAGTAAAAACATCATTAATGATATCAGTGGTCAAATGAGGCATCAGAATAAGTTACTCTTTACCCAAAAAATTGGATTCAAGTGTGAGCCAAGTCGTGAGTGCCTATATAATTTCTACTGATGTTTGCTATATTAAGAAGCAATGGGCCATGTGTGCAAATTTTAAGTGGTAGAGAAGCTTCATATGAAAACGCTAACTGTAATCACAGTCTACAACACATGCTGCCAGAAGCCTTTAGTAACCACACTCAGCTTCTCACCTTCTTGCTCCATACTCACACATAGATCCTGCATTGTATGTCTATCCTACACCTAGCTCGTGGTTTTCCCCCATTAATTTGTAACTATTGTGCATGCCTCACTACTGGCCAGAATCTGTTCTACCCAGTCAGAGGCTACATCCCTGCTAGAAAGGTTGAAAGCAAGGTCAAGCTAATCAAGCCCTTGAAGAGGGCAGCAACTCATGAGGCTATTAAAGAAGGTTACAGTAGGTTCAAACTGTTAGGAGAGAAATACAAATAACTCCTTATGAGCATAAATAAGGCACGTTCAGATGTGTTTAATATTGCGTGCCTGTCTGGAAATCTGGCTCATCATTCTTCTTTCTATTTCTCACTTGGAGGGTCACTAGTGCCTGAAAACACTGATATGCCAAGGAAGCCAATTCCTCATGGGAGCATGACTCTGCTCCACACAGATATTTTCCCTTCTGTCACTTGGCATAATTCAGTATGTGACTTGAAAATTCAAAATATAAACAAGAGAGAGGAACCAGGGCCAACAGTGTTGCAAGCAGTATTCTCAGACCTTCACAGTAACTGAACAATACCTCTCCTCTAGAAATACCACCCGTTTCTCCATTCTTTTTAGCTTAACCAGAACTATTTCTTTGCAGCTCATAACTTATGAGGAAACTGGGGCAAAAATACCATAGTCAAACATACATGACTAGACTGTAAAACCACACCGCTCACTGCCTCACTGTCGATACACAGTGCAGCAGGAAAATTTCTCCTATCTTACAGTTCTCTTCCTGTGAATGGTTTATTTCTTTTTCTTTCTCAGGGTCATTTTCTCCCCATAACTTTGTTGTTCTTTAATACCTTTTAAACATAGTTATGAAATATAAAAGTACGTATTTAAATATCTATTTGTTCCTGCTGCTCACATCTGTGTCACAAATGGAAGATAAAAACCTTCAGTGTGTTTACACATCTTTCTGAGGAGAAAAGAACTGTACTCTGTATCATGCTTTACTGGCTTGTGGTCATTCCCATCTCCGAGGATGCACAAAATTACTGCAGTTTTGCAGGTTTTTCCTGAAGATTCATAAATGATACGCCTGAGCAAAACCCATGGAAAGTGCACCACGAGCACAGACAGACATCTTCTGAAAGCCGAATTTGAGGTGTCACCTTTCCTTCAGTTCCTTATCGAACCCAGTGCATGCTGACCCTCTCCCAGTGGTGTGGCAGTGAGCAGCAGGAGGCAACAATGTGAAGATATCACTGTAGTAGTTCCTTCAATAATGATGTATCTTCTTTCTCCAGCTGGAGCAACTGGTTCTGCTCTGGAAGGTGAATCCAGGAGCTTTCTTGCTTAGGGTCACACTGTCCTACATGTGGAGATTCTTTACTAACAGTTATGGCACCTTCCTTAGCAATTGTTTTGGTTATTGCTCCACTACCTCTTTACACAATTTCTTCTTTTGGCACTCACCAAATCCTTCCAACATCCGTTCAGCACTGGTAACGCTGGTAATGTTTTCATGACCAGCTGCTATCAAGGCAACCAAGTGAACAGGGAAGTGGTTGCAAAAGCTACTTGCTCCTTTAGCTCCTTTCTTTGTGCAGAGGAGCTCGTCTGTAGTTTTATTATGAAAAGTACTCAAAATCTAAGGAAGACTAAACACATGCAACTTTGTTCACTCATAAGGCTGCACCTGCACCATGGACCATATCCATGCACTCCTGAAACAACCCAGTGTTGCTGATGGCTCAAGTGTCACTTCAGAGCTAGATTTAGCAAGGTCAGGCTAGCACAGGTGTTTAAAGGGAGGCAGTTTCATCTTTTTAAGTGTTTGAAGTTCAAACATTTAATCTTTTAAATTAAGGAAAGATGAGAATTTATGGGAGTGTAGAGGGCCTGAGACCTTTAAGAGAATTATTAAACTGAGTTATCAAGAGTGACAGTTTCTTAACTGGAGGGGAGAAAAGGGAGAAGAATTCACTGGAAGTTAATATCCTTGGCTAAAGAGTTAAAGATCGCTTCTCCTGCATTTTGTCAGTGAAATGAGTTTGAGGAATAAAAAAGAAACTACTTATCAGTGCTTAAACATGATACTGTAGTAAATGATTGTCATTTCTTGTAAAGAAAATCCAATCTTAATTTTAGTCTTTCCAATGCCATGGTCTTGCACGGGTATAGGCAAGTTGATGGAATGGTTAATTTTGGCCTCTGCCATTACAACATACCTTATTGCTTATTCGAATGATGTCCAGTTTCAGCTCCCAGGCAGTCGTCTTGTCATACATTGATTATCGTAATAAACATTGCTTACCAAATTTTATTTTCCTATATGCAGTCATGAACTGAAGAGCAGAGTCTGCAGAGCTCACAGGCTGTTCAAGTAGGCATATTCTGTCTTCTCTCCCATGGTTTTCTTCAGCACGTGGGGGAGGTGAAGGACTACAAGGGTCTTGCAGAGGAGAGGCCATGGAGCTGGGCTGGTATATTCTAGGGGATCATATTAGAACCTCAGGTCCCAAAACAGCACATTCCCACAGTACCAGGCAGACATCTTCTCCTTAGATGGCCCACACTCACATACCCTTCAGAGAGACTGTAAGCTTCCTATCATCTTAATGTTAAATGCAACATAATTCTACAAAGGTTGATTTCTGTAATACGCACATGTTAACCACAACATGCTGCAGGGGAGGGGGAGTTGCAGGTTTTTTTCTCTGCATTATGACCTTTGTGAGGAAAGTTGAGGACTCCCACTCTGAGTAGTCATCCCACCAAACCTGAATTCAGCAGTTCTCACAGAGGTGTGGCAAGATCAGCTACATTCTTGGCTGTTAATTAATTTTATCATTAATTCTAATGTATTCACAGAAGCCTCTGTTCCAAAAGAAAATTTAAACATGGCTGAAATTGAGTTTTATACATTTAACACTGGAAGTTTCTCATATCTAAGTACATTACAGTGGTACACAAGCTGTAGTATAACTTGAGTTAAAGCACCATAAATGACAGTTTAGGGAAATGGCAATTCTTTGTAGAGTTCATTCTGCTATGTATATGTCTATGTTGCTAATACAGGCTGTGTTGCTATGTGCACATTTCAAGCCAACTAAGGATTTATAACTTGCAGGTATGTCATGATATTGTTACTCTTTGTTTCCTTATGGAGAAAGCACCAAATGCAAAACTTCAATAAGAATGAAACAAGGATAAAGCAAACATCAGGGAAGACACTGAAACACAAATTTTTACTCCAAACATTTAGACAATGTTGAAATTCATGACAAAGATGTCATGTGAAGCTAAGTCTAGATTTGGGCCAGGCTAAGTTAATTAAAGACGCGAAGAAATTGGGAAATTCTTAGTCCCAGGTGAAAAACACATTAGGTAAGTTTGTTTTACATAGTAAGTGTAAAATCCAGCCCCTGGCACCACTACCCCACTTACAGAACCCCAGAAATGCCCTCAAAATGAGAGTAGAATTTTCACAGGAAGCTAGCGTTGAGGGGGGTTTTAAGCCAAAAGCATTTGTGTCTCACTCAGCGCTGCCAGCTTGACCAACACCATTTTATTTCTGGGAAAAAACTCATTATTTCATACAGACCAAGACTAAGGGAGTCCATTTCGGTAAGCACAGTCTGAGTCAGGCTGATGGTGCAAGTGGTACAGTAACACCACCACCCTCTGCTCTTACAGGTGAGTCTCCTACCAGTTGCCTCAGTGAAGGGCTTTGGGCAACACTGGCACTGATGAAGGTGGCTGAAACCCACTGGTACACCCCAAACACCCCAGAGTACAATTTTATTACAGAGCATTACACGACACAAATACAAACATTACACCAGGTGCTCACCAAGCCGCTCTACCATTGCCCTCCACAGCTGGACAGGGAGGGGAGAAAGTAAGATGGAAAATAACTTGTGGGTCAAGAGACAGGCAGTTTAATAAAGCAAAAGCCGCGTGCAGAAGCAAAGGAAAACAACAGATTTATTCTCTACTTCCCATCAGCAGGCGGTGTCCAGCCACTTCCTGGGAAGCAGGGCTTCAGTTGCTCCGGAAGACAAACGTCGTGATAACAAATGCTTGCCTTCCTCCTCCTTTCTCTTAGCTTTTATCGCTGAGCAGACGTCACACAGTATGGAATGTCCCTTTGGTCCATCGGGTTCAGCTGTCCTGGCTGTGTCCCCTCCCCAAATCTTGCCCACTCTCACCCTACTGGTGTGGAGGGAGTGTTGGAGAGGCACCTTGCTGCTGCGGAGCACTGTTCAGCAGCAGCCAAAACACTGGTGTGTTACCAGCACTTTTCTAGGTAGCAGCACACAGCACAGCACTGTGAGGGCTGCTACAGGGAAAATCGACTTCTTCTCGGGCAGGTGCAACACAGAACTAAAGAACAGCTTCAACCTTCCCCTCATGGAGGCTATGAGTGATCACAGCCATTTTAGACCTGCTCTGGCTCCCAAGAATGATGGTTTTAAAGGGATTGTCAGTGCCTTCAAGGCGTTAAATACAGCTCTACTAAACTGTTAGTAACTAAACAAATCCACAGGAGAGCTCCGTGGGTTTATCAAACAAGTGAAATGAAACAAAACCTGTTTTATCATCACTTACATAATGTACAGCGGCAACCAGGCACAGCCTTGGCTCCTGCACACACCTCACGCTGTTAGCTCAAGTGTGTGTGGTATTAAGAGCTATTTATAAAATCCACACCAGAATACAGCAGGCAGATCAGTCACTGGGTCAGAAGGTAGCAACCTCGGTGTGCCCCACAGTCTGTCGGTTCGCGCCATCTCCTTCATATCCATGTGTTAGACTCGTCGTTACTGCTGTCCCTGATGGCTCTTTAAGGACAAAAGCACACATACAAAAACCCATGAAGATCGCTTTAGCGTCACCCATGGTAAAAAGCCTTCATTCAGCTTTACCTCAGGGCTCCTTAAGATCACAACTGTTCTCTCTACCAGCGTTCAGGCTCTCTCTGAACAGGTTTCTGCTTCTTGCACTCAACCAGAACCACTCATTGTTGAGCCAGGCTCTGCCATGGGACATTTTTTGCCACCTACTGAAACTGTAGCAGTCCTGCAGGCCCTGCCGTGTCTCCTGAGCTGCTCTGAGTTTGAGTCAAGCAGATCCCACTGCAGCGTTCCCCAACCGTATGTCGCTGAACTGAGCAAAATGGGCAACTCATGATCTTTGCGGTGTGGCCCCAGAGGTGTGCAGCTGGGCAGTGGGAGGGAAAGCAGGACCAAGCTCCGTGATGCTTTACTGGGATGGTCTGTACTCCAGTAATGTGACATGTGCATGTGGGTACAAAGTATAACAAGGTCTGAGGGCAGAGCTTGGTGAAAAGCCTTACTATGGAGAGAGGCTGGGCTAAGCACAAACTTGAGCCCTGTTTCCCCCGTACCCAGGCCCAGCTACCTGTCGGACTGGCACAAGCAGTCGCTTGCCTGTGCTTGCCTTCCACCAGCACTCATCAGCATGGAAAACAAAGCTGGTTGAACAGAGCTGACAGAATCCTACCACCGTGTTTGTTAAATGGATCTATTAAAATGTAAACAGAGATCACATCGCAGGGCATCATCATAAAACACCATGGGTGACATCTTAGCTGATTCCCAAACAGCATTGCTTCCTTCTTTGTGGTCCTGTTGCCTTTGTCACTGGTGGCTGCTACACGGCTGCTCCTCTTGCACATCTTACTCACCGCTGTTGCAGTTTTCCCTCCTCTCTCCCCCAAAAGGCTGCTCACTGGGTCCTTTGAAGGCTCGTTGCTATCCATCAGTTGCCTGCAGCACGGTACTGCAGTCTCACAACCAACAGGGGCATTGTAACAACTCCGGCACATTTTGGATACGCACAACCTCTCTGAGGCTTTCTGCTTTAGGAAGATCGGACTCTGGGACCTTAATGTTCCCCTGCCATCCTTACAGAAGCCTTTGAGTTTGCAATTTAGCCTTGATGGAGCACATGACAGGCCACACAGGTTACACCCGTCTTACTCCTGCTTGCTGATAGACATCTAATAGGAGTTTCTATCACCTCTTCGTCTGACTTTCAAATGAGTGTTCTGCTTTCTCCCCTGCTGCCACCCTTCACGCTGCCCAGGGGCTCTCAGGAGCAACCACCAAACCATGACGTTGTTCTCTTTAAAGAACTGTTTAAAGCCATGTGCCCATTCCCCTCCCTGCCACCCATGTCTGCAAAAGCTTGACAAAAATTGGTAAGGGGCTGTGGCAAGGTCAGGGTTTTCTGGTGTCACGCCTGGCTTGGCTCGCTGCTGTCCTCTGCTCTCTGCCCTTCCTTTTCTGTCCATGTGTGGTGTATTCTCTCTGGTGTGCCGACTGCATGCTCCTGGTCTCTCTGTCCTCTGGGGTACTAGACCTCAACAGAAGCTTCAATTAACAAAAGAAATTACCTCTGATGGTAACACTATAAACTCCAGGAGAGGCCAAAGCAGCAGCAGCCTTGTGGTGCAGGGGAGCGGGATAGGAGCAGGAGTTCTCAGCTCCGATCCAGACCCAGTACTGATTTCTTACAGTGCAGATGGGGAGCTTTGTGCCTCACTTTCCCTGTGTGAAAGTGAAAACCACAACATCCACTCTGTGTGACACACTGAAATGAGGAGCTCTCTGGCAGGGCAGTTCCCTGTTCATCCGCACAGCACCACGTACAGCAGGTACAGAGCAGTTAATCTGTATAGGGAAGCCTTGTCTCTGCCAGTGCCCTCAGCCACAACAAACCACTCAAACAGGTTAGAAGTAAGTTAGTTAGTTCCCTTAGTTTAGGGAAGCTAAAGAGAGATGCTATTTTGTATCATTCTCTAAAATTGATATATAGTAACGGTTTTCAAGACTATTCTGCTCATGAAATGTGTAATCATCTTAATGGAACAGAATGCATGTTTTTTATACATATATATATAAAAGCTGCGCTTTTAGAAACCCAGGTTCCACTTGGGTTCTGAAGTTTAGAAGTTTTAATTTCACTCCCTGAGAATAACTGTGTAACATATGTCTAAAAATGAGCTGGTTTATTTTAGTTATACTGGAGATAATGAGGGGGGAAGAAAAAAAGCTTAAATCCTGTCTAAAATCTGGGGAAAATAGTCTTTGAATGACAGAGCACCGTTTTCTACCAGAAGATTAGCAATAGTTTATTATTCCAAGTATATATTTAGACTATTCCATTTATACAGTTGCTTTCCTATCAACCATATTAAAACCTTTCCGATAGCTGATCACATTCCCAAGCAATTCCAAGCTCCTCCGTGTGTTCTGTTACACGAAGTCCCTCTCAGACAGGCATTTCAGCAGGTGGGCATACACATGAGATCCCTTTGCACTCTTCTTTCAATATGCTGCGGGAAGCCATGTGGCCCAGAATGTCAGCAGGCGAGTCCAGTGCTTTTAGAGCACTTGGGAACATTCTTGCAGTTTGGGGATTAAAAACATCTATTTTAAACCAGTATGTTTCCTGTTTCTTTGGTGCTGTCCCAGTGCTTGTGCTGGCGAGCCAGACAGCTGGAAATCGTCCTGGTAACTAACTGTCAAATTCACCTTTGCCTAAAGAACAGAAATATTCTGAGATCAAGAAGAGCAAGGCAGGGAACACATACAGGAGGTTCTTAGAGATGCTTCAGTAACGCTTTCTCTTTTGTAGTAAGATGACCCTGTATTGCACAGTGAGTTAAACCAACTTTCAAAACTCTAGGAAAAAGGATGGAAACATGACACAAACACAGCACTAACTGCTCTTTATATCTTCTGCTATAGGCCAGCTACATGCGTGCGCTTTATTCTCCTATACTTTGGATTCTGACCCAGCAGAACGCTCTGGTTTCCATCGGCAGGAACTGTCTAGAGCTGATGGTGTGTGGCGTTCCTTCTCTGAGGTTTTGTAGGAGGGTTCATGAACATGGTACTCATGGAAACCTCTGACGGACAAGAAAAACCTGCGCAGTAGCTTAACTCACCCAGCAGGATGGAAAAAACGTTATGAACTTGAGGGGTTTTGTATTTTGCAAACAAAAGGAAGTTCATTTCCTCTGTTAGCTCACCATAGCGTTATGTGCGAAAACACGCCCGGAGCTCTCAAAATACCTTTACTTATTTCTGCATCTACTAGATTTATTTATAGAGCCATCTGGAAAACACTGGCTTTTATTATGAGATACTACGGAGCCTTTCGGAATTGTTTCATAAACCAAACTCTTTAAAAACACCCACACCTACAGAAATTGTCAACTACCATCAAGTCTCAGGCCTCTTCTTGGTGTATTTAAGGAGCATTGACAGGACAGTTAAAACTGCCATATTAATGCCTAAGTAGGTAAATCTCCATGTGCTAACTTTACCACTTTAATAAATCTAGTGATCAGCAAATGTGTCTAATACATCTCACATCCCTGTAAGAAACCACAAATACTTCGGTTATGTCTCATTTGAATACAGTCTTGGGGCATTCTAATAGTCTATAAAATAAGAGCAATCAAATTCTTAACTGCAATACAATAACTATGCAGGCTTAGAACATCTGAATAAGAGAAGCAAGGTGAAAACTGGGAAATACGAGTGTCCTGGGTGGCAGGTGAATGCATAAAGGGAAGAGAAGCTTGCACACGCTGCACATGCCACCGAGCTAGCTCCTAACAACTGGGATTTACCGTTCACTCACTGTCTGGGCATCCTGGCAATAAACCACAACAGAAATGTTAAAATAATAACACTAATAAAAATAAATAAGCATTTGGGCTTATTTTAGCCAGGATGTTCTAACAAAATGCCACCACTCATTCCTTGGCACGTGGTGGGATGCCTGCATGTTCCTATTACATTCATTAATTGCCTTCATACTTTCTATTTTGCAACAGTTAGGACTCAATAAATTCAACCCAACTATAAGAATTAATCTTCTTGTCACTCTAATACCATATGCATATAGAAGACTACCCAAGATATTTCTTGCTACCCTGTTAATGATTTGCTATCTAGAGACGTTCCTTCTGACCCATACGTGGAATAACAGAATGGTTTGGGTTGGAAGCAATATTAAAGCTCATTCAGTTCCAAGACCCCTGCCATGGGCAGGGACACCTTCCACTAGACCAGGTTTAAAGCCCCATCCACCCTGGCCTTGAACACTGCCAGGGTTGGGGCAGCCACAGCTTCTCTGGACAACCTGTGCCAGTGTCTCAGCACCCTCACAGGGAAGAATTCCTTCCTTATAGTTAATGTAATCTACCCTCTTTGAGCTTAAAGCCATTCCCCCTTGTCCTGTCACTATAGGCCCTTGTCAGAAGTCCCTCTCTGGCCTTCCTGTATGCCTCCTTTGGGCATTGGAAGCTGCTCCAAGGTCTCCCTGGAGCCTTCTCTTCTCCAGTCTGAACAACCCCAGATCTCCCCGCTTGTGTCCATAGCAGAGGTCCATAGCAAAACAAGATGATTGTTTTACAAAATGCTCATTTATTTCTAATAAACATGAGGTTGTACAGTACTGGCCTCAGCTAGAGTTTGATTTTTGGGATGTGAAGCACAAACAGCACCCTGATTGATGCAAGACACTGTTGTCCTCATGGGTGTTGTCTCTGCTGTGCTGCTATAATAACAAACATAATCGTTTCCTGCTTCATTTTGTCCAAAAGATCTGATGTTGAAACATACAATTGCTCAGCATCTAAGTGCTCATTTGGTAGCACAGTTGTTAAATTTACATGTTGAAGTATGTTTTTTAAAGTGTAGCATAGCAAATGCAAGTCTATTTTCACATGTTCCTAAAATCCATAGCTACACAAACTTGAAAGAACACTGTAGCACAGCAAGGGACATCCCCCTGTTTCTCCTGATCCCTCATTTCTTGGTCCTAAATGGAGACAGTTCACCAACACCATCATTATGGTGAAGTCTTGAGGCTCCCTTCTTCAAGCGATCCCCAAATCACTGTCAGGAAATGCTGCACTACACATTCTCCGGATGCCTGAGTAAAAGAATTTAAAGCAACACTTAAGATCTCCCCGTGTAAGAGTTCCCGCCTCCAAACGTGTCAGCCTCAGTCTCTCTCAAGACACAGCGATCAGCTCTCCTAGCAGCTAGGATCCTCGGCAGCACTCCGGTGAGCACCGCAGGCTTTGCCGTGCTGAGGTACCCGAGAGACACCACCTCTTGTCACCAGACCCAAACACAGGCACACCTTTCAGAGGCATGTGCAGCTGGGCGCTGGCAGAGCATCGGCAGAACCGCGATTCCCAGCCCAGGGTCCACAGTTGCTCCTCACTTCCGACCTGACAAGCAGAAACAGAAGCATGTAAGAAAGAAACCATTTTCTCTAAGACGAGAGACGAAACTCTGAACGCAAACTTTACGTACACCGGCCCAGGATTTGGGGCAGGAATCATTACAGTTGAAGGCATTGCCACTAGACTTTATTGGTTTCCCTGTCTGCCTTCGTTCCTCGTACACCCACACTGCTGGGGTCAAAGAAATCAGTTCTAGGCATTGTTCTCTAACACCCTCTAGAAGTCCCAGCAGAAGTGAGTCCTTCCAGCTGGTTTACCTGCTGTATTCAGTAATCTTTAATCTGGATCTGAAGTGGCAAGCACTGCCATACATTGTGCTCACAGGTACTCAACTCCATCAGTAATTAAGAATTCCTGTATTATAACCATCCAGAAGAGCATCTGTGCTTCAGCCTCAGCCTAACACACTTGCCAGCATTAGTAACAGCGAGTACCCCACCTGGGATGTGACAGAACCTTGGTGATCTACTGCTTGAGTTCCATGGACCTTGTGTTTTTCCACTTTTACTAGACTTCTCCAAATAATCATTTACAGTGAAGCACTGAGAACTCTTGTGAATGCCTCCAGCATTCCTCACTGCCAGTTCTGAGTTCTTGTGGCAAAAGGCTGCTCAAGTACCACCTTTATAGGATTTTAGCAGCATCAAGTCTTCAATCAGAGCACAAGAGAGTAAGACTGAAATTTAAAGTGCATTGAAAATGTAATACATTCCCATAAAAATTTTGGTGCCAAGATTGCAGCAGGAGTGTACAGAGTAGTATTTTCTGTCACTGTGTTTCCAGAAAAGTAGGTAACTTCCGAAATAGAGATTTCAAAGTATCTAAAGGCATGAGGATGTACAACTGGAAGAAATGCATGTGTTGAAATCAAGTAGGACAGAACACATTAACGGCAAGCTGAGGCGACACAGGCAGCGGCAGTAACTGAAGTTGACCCCATCTGCTCCCATCAGCCAACATACCTGCACTGTTCACAAATGGGTATCGAAAAAGGAATCAGAAAATGAGAAATTCCAAAGATCCTCACAACTGATCGTCAGTTATCTGCAAATAATTCGGATAAGGAACCAAGGAAGGCAGCGCTGCGTTGTCACCTGACAGCTCTCAGCTCACAGGCTGAACTGCTGCCTCCAGCTGTCATCTCCACACTCACTTTTGCCTCTCTTTTTTCCAAGGAACCTGAAATGCCCAAATCCGTTGGTTCCTGCAGAACTGAGCAGCAGCAGTACTGGCTTGAGCAGCAGCTCTCCTCACTGCCAGCACAAGTTCGGAACACCCAGCGCCTGTGAGCAGGGGCCAACCTCCCTTCTCTCCTCTCTCTCTCTGCTTCCCACCCTGCATTTGGTGCAATATGAAGTGCGGAGTCCAGCAGCCTACGCACAGGACAGGAGAGCCCATGGGGAAAGGGATGGGACTTGTTCCCCACCAGAAAAGCAGATACCAGGGCACAACTCACGACTACCCCCAAAAAAGACTAAGCAGCCAAATAACTGTTTTGAAGGGATGGAAAGAAGTAACTCAAAATTAGCCATGGCAAATGTAGACAAGCTGTATGAGGTGAGCCAAAAGTGTCAGTTCTTTCAGGAGTACAAAAGCTTTGCTGATTAACTGACACAGCAATTAATGCACCCATACCAACCCCTCTGACACTTGGGCCAGGCTCCCTCCTGACAGACGGGTGCTCCACCACCAAACACAAGATGTAGCTACAGGAGCGTGCAGGTGCCCAGCTTCAAACACCACAAAAAAGCCATTTCCAAGTCAGCCCTTCACATGGCGAAATCTATTACTTCATACAAGAGTATGGCCTGTACAAGATCACTGGCCAAGAGAAAGCCCCCATTCAAAAAGATAGCATAAAGCTTGCACTTCATGTCTTTAAAATCTGCTACTGCATCAGCATCTTCGCTAGTAAGGATTTCCATGTAGACGTGCAGTTATGCCCATTTGAATGCATTGCACACATGCCATGCACAATCTGGTCACAAAATTGTTTATGGCTGAAAGCTGGCTAACTGAATCCCACCTAGAAATGAATTCACACCTTTAGTTTGTCAAATAATTTCCACCGCAGTCCCAAAGCGTGGGTAAAATCCTACACTCTACTGGAAGAATTGCTGAAATAACTCACTGACTATGGGACGTCACCCTGATACACCTCTGACTCGAACAAATGAAACTGTAAGCCCGTACTTCAGGAAAAGACAGCAAGCTCATATTCAATGGCAGCACACCTTAAACACAATGTGGTGAGGGTGCAACTACTGGATGTTACTTACAGAGAAAAAGAAATGAAGAGGAAGTTGAGGAACGTGCCAAATGCAAGGCAGTTTATTCTCATCTGTTCACAGCAGGATAATCTCCTGCTGCTCAGAAATACTCCATGACAGGTTTACTATAATCTCTGAATGAAGATGGACATTTTTATGCATTTAGGTAGTCTATCTGGATTTTCACTTTTCATTTACTGGAAAAAATCTGATCCTGCTTCCGGAATGAAAGCTTCCCCCGGGGTTAAACATTCACACAGGGATGATTCCTGAATGCTGGCTGCTGCACAGAGTTTCAATTACATAAGTTTTGTAAAGGTCAAGTCTGGGCTTCCGTAAGGCCTTTGACACAGTCCCCCACGGCATCCTTCTATCTGAATTGGAGAGGTGTGGGTTTAATGGATGGACTGCTCAGTGGACAAGGAATTGGATGACCGGTCACATGCAGAGAGTAGTGGGCAACAGTTCAGTGTCCAGATGGAGCTCAGTGACGAGTGATGTCCCTCAGGGGTCTGTGCTGGGACCAATACTGTTTAATATCTTCACCAGGGACATGGACAACAGGATCAAGTGCTTCCTCAGCAAGTCTGCAGATGACACCAAGCTGTGTGGTGCAGTTGTCACACCTGAGGGACAGGATACCATCCAGAGGGAGATGGACAGGCTCAAGAGGTGGGCCCATGCAAACCTCATGAGCTTACACAAGGGCAAGGTCCTGCACATGGGTTGGGACAACCCTGGTATCAACACAGGCTGGGGATGAAGGGATTGAGAGCAGCCCTGTGGGCAAGGACCTGGGGGCACTGGTGGATGAAAAGCTGGTCATGGCCCAGAAGCATGTGCTTACAGTCCAGAAAGCCACGAAAGCATGACCAGCGGGTTGAAAGAAGTGATTCTTCTCCTCTGCTCGTGAGACTCCACCTGGAGTACTGCATCCAGCTCTGCAGCCTCTGACACAAGGACATGAAACTTAGAGCAATTCCAGAGGAAGGCCACAAAGACGATCAGAGAGCACAGCCCCTATGGAGACAGGACGAGAGAGCTGGGCTTGCTCAGCCTGGAGAAGAGAAGGCTCCAGGGAGACTTTATTGCAGTCTTTCAATACTTAAAGGTGGCTTGTAAGAAAGATCATAGAATCATAGAATGGTTTGGGTTGGAAAGGACCTTAAGATCATCTAGTTCCAACCCCCTGCCATGAGCAGGGACACCACACACTAAACTATGTCGCCCAAGGCTCTGTCCGGCCTGGCCTTGAACACCTCCAGGGTTGGAGCATTTACAACTTCCTTGGGCAACCTATTCCAGTGCCTCACCACCCTCGCTGTGAAGAACTTCTTCCTCATATCTAACCTAAAGTTCCCCTGTTTAAATTTAAACCCATTACCCCTTGTCCTACCACTACAGTCCCTAATGAAGAGTCCCTCCCCAGCATCCTTATAGGCCCCCTTCAGACACTGGAAGGCTGCTTTGAGGTCTCCATGCAGCTTCTCTTCTCCAGGCTGAACAGCCCCAACTTTCTCAGCCTGTCTTCATACGGGAGGTGCTCCAGTCCTCTTACCATCAAAGATGGGGACAAACTGCTTAGGAGGGCCAGTAGCAACAGGACAAGGTATAACGGTTTTAAACTAAAAGAGGGTACATTGTGACTGGATACAAGGGAGAACTTCTTTATGATGAGGGTGGTGAAACACTGGCACAGGTTGCCCAAACAGGTGGCAGATGCCCCCTCCCTGGAAACATTCAAGGCCAGGTTGGACAGGGCTGTGAGCAACCTGCTCTAGTTGAAGATGTCCCTGCTCATTGCAGAGAGGGAGGGATTAAATGGCATTTAAAGGTCACTTCCAACCCAAACCATTCTGTGATTCTATGATTCTCTGTTTCTTAACAATGCTGAAGTCAATCTACAGACATGAAAACTAACCCAAGAGATTAAACACAGTCAGACAAGTCAACTTGCCTAATTTCAAGTCTCTTGTTATTTATATGATTACATATGTCTTGTGCCTGTGCTCTGTGGTCTATGAAATAGCATTTGCAGTTTGCAAAAGCAAGCAATGCTAATTACTAGTTAACTTGTGGTTTCCGTCCGTGTTTATTTTATAGATGTTAACCTGAAATTAAGTGAACACAAAAGAAATCGAGTATTTTCAGAGGCAACACAAGGCTGAGCCTCCTGACAGCTGCTGTGCTTTTGCAGAATTTTAAGATACATACGTACATTTTTCACCTTCCATTGCTGTTGAAGTTGTGCATATAAAAGGGAGAAATCAACTTCTTCGGGAAAAGCATGGCTTTAACTGTGATGGGTACTGATTTGTTATGTCAGACTGATCTAACTCAGAAAGAAGATACCAGATACAGGTTGCATACTTCAAGCACTCCAGTACCAGCACTCCCATCTCTGCTGCTTTAAATCAGAGCGAGCTGCCAGAACAGACCCACACCTCGCTCAGCAGATGCTTGGGAACGGGTGGAGGCAACCAGGAACTCCCG
>NW_009927983.1:0-19397 GCF_000696875.1 Nestor notabilis | reverse complement strand
CCTGTACGTAGCAAACAGAACTCTCCAAATCAGGCATTAGACAGAGCAAATGACCCTGCTCCACTGTGTGCATCAAGATACCAGGAAGAGTGGCTGAACACCTGAAAGGCAAGTTACGTGCTGTACTTGCAATGAAGTAGGTCTCAGAATCATCCTTTAGTTCCCCACTCCCCAGCTACTGGTATTGAACCCCATAAGGCCCATGAGGGCATCATGGTAAATTCAGAGGGGTCTGAGGCTTTTGGTCTACTCACAGAATTCCACAGAAACAGGCAATAACAAGTGACCTGGGAGAATACATCTCGAAAGGGCACATGATCCAGGTGAATCACAGTCCTGACACTCACCGCCCAGATTGTCTAAAATAGCACAGAGCAATTTGAAAAGCACCAGAAGAGGAATTTAACACCAGGCATTGAAAAAAAAAAAAGAGTTCGGAGAAATGTGATTTTTAAATTGAAGCTGCATTTTAAAATAACCAGCAGTAACAAAGGCGAGTGAATCATCTCTATTATCACCAACAGGCAGACCAAACCCAACTATGGATGCATAGTTGGGGCTCAAGGACATGAACAGTTTGTAAAATTGCATCATGTGGAAACTTGGTACTTGTGGTTGAATGGGATTTGTTTCCAGAGATGATGAGGACATCTTCGGTGCAGTTGCAACCATCTGCTAGAGGTATCCTCTGTGCCTTGGAAACTTCCTGAACTCCAGACTAATCTAAACTCGACATTCAAGCTTGTTTTGAAAGAATCACCTCTCCGCTCTCAGGTGAAAAAATAAACCCAGCCCCTCTTAACTCCTTTGCCATCTATTCCATACCATAGCAATTCTGAAACGCTCTTGTGCTGTCTTCAGTTGTAGTCCACACGTGTTACCCATGCTGTAGTTACCAACCACCATGGGACTGCAACGATCCTCAGAAGGCTGAAGGTAACTGTGTGTGCAGAGCCAAACACGCAGATCATGGTCTGCCAGGGGAGCAGAATAACCATAAAGACACACCTGTTTTGGAAGTACTGGGCAATTTTTCCATCATGTAATAGGTATTTGATGGAATACTAAAACAAAGCTGTCCTTGGGAGATACCTAAGCATAAAGCCTCTATGCAGAGAGAAACATTTCTTAAAGGACACACACTAACCTCTCAGAGGTTTTGTACAGTCTCCTCATGTTGGCTGGCGCTCCATCTAGTCTCAGAAGGCGGCATTCATTTTTGGTTTTTAACATCCCCTCCTAGCATATGGTAGCAGCTTATTTCAAATGCAGGACTTGGGACTTTAAGCACCACTGGCGTAATTACACCTATCTATTTCTTTAACCAATGGAGTATCTCCCCAGTCTTCCAGGTGCACCTCCCCGAGATGTACTTACCAGGAGAGAATGAAGCTGCTTATGAGATTCTTGAGTATTTTCATGGAGGAAATATGCCTTAAATAATGCAAGTTTAACAGTTCTCATACACTTAAAATGAGCTGCTTGGAATCCTGTGCTCCTCTACGGTTGAATACATTCATATTTTTGCTACGAGAAAATCGGGCTGAATCCACTGCTTCTTTATGAGCCTGTTATAAACCAGTGACATGACAGTGCAAAACAGTACTTGTTTTCTGTTTTATCAAAAAGTAATTCCTTCAGGCATAAAGATGTGACAAAATCTTTTAATATATTGAGCAATTTTATTAAAGTTTCTGTAAAGAAAGCAAAAATACTGCATGAAATACAAAAGCTCTTAAAACATGCCAGGGAATTTCAGTGGGAAGGTAGCAAATGATGCAAGCCACAGGCCTGTATTACACATTAAAAGTGTTGGCTGAGACATTAAACAACCACAGAAATATTTTTATAAAATATAAGAGATATTTTTCAAGAACTCAAGAGCAAACATTTACTCCTTTCTGATTAATATTAGCAACTTTAAAAAATGCAAATACACAAACCAACCAACCAAACAAAACCCATAAAAAGGCATTCTTCTGATGACTGAAATACATCATTCCCAGGTAGAATTCAAACGTCACAGTTCCTTTCACAGAACACCTCCAAATAAAGCACAGCCAATTACTGCCTGAGAGATTAAACACCAGGAAAGCTCTACACAGCAGAGATCCCCACTCTCCAGATGTCACCTTTTCCTGCTTTTGAGGGAGCTCTTGTGAACTCTCACTCTCTTGTGCACAGAAGACGCAATCTTCATAGACGCCTTCTTCGCGAGGGCCCCTTCCGCAGCGCCGGGTTTCCATAGCAGCAGCTGCGCATCCTCTCCACCCGTCAGCAGAGACTCATCTGCCAGGTTCCAGCAGAAAGAGCGAACAGGAGCAGAGTGTCCTCTGCAAAGGGCACCCACCGGGCTCAGGCCATCGCTGCTGCAGCTCATGAGGTGAATGTGTCCGCTGGATGTTCCTCCAATAAGAAACAGTTTGTCTGCCTTCTCGTGGTACAAGCCACCTACCAGGTAATGCAAGCTGTCGTTCTCAGGACGGACTGCCTCTCTGACATCCACAACATGCAATAGTGTTATTGGGTCTTCGGTATCTACCTGACCTATGTCCCACCAACAAAATCCCTCATCATGTGTCACGCAGTAGACCTGTTTATGATCTTTCCCAGCCCAGCCAATAAAACTTACTGATGAATCTGAGTTGCAAGTTGATACCAAAGCATCATCTTCATTATCCTTGTTAATGTCAAACACATTAACCAACCCATCGGTTGACCCAGAAACTACCAAATTGGGTTCGATAGGATGAAAGCAAATTTTAGTAATATCATCATTATGACTTTCAGAGTAGACTCCCAAGGGTTCTTTACTTGTGCTGGCGCAGTTTGCAATGCCTCTTGCATCCCAAAACACCAGAAATGTGTCCTTTTCAACTTTTTCTGTTCCAGCACAAAGTATGACATCACTGCAGCTGATATCAAAACTGATGAAAACGTTGGAAGGATAGCCATGGAATACCTGCACAGCTTTCTGAGTTGCTAAACGAATATCCCAACACTTCACTGTACCATCACTGCATGCTGAAAACACTGTGCTGTCACACGTGTGTGCAAATCGGACTCCATTAAGTATCCCAGGATGGCTACTGTACTCCCGCAGGAAGCTTAATGTTTCCCTGTTATAGACCCTTATTGACTTATTAGAACATGAAACTGCCACAAAGCGACTGCTTTCGGATTGAGCTGGTTTGGAAACGTCTATATCCAGCAAGTAGGCAGGCTCCTCAAGTAGCACAGAACGTTTTGCTATGCTCAGACTAGCAAGCTGCTCCTCAATCTTCTCCACTGCTGTCATCTCAAATGCTGTTCCTAACGTTGTCAGAAACCTGCGGTAAATACAAACCAAGGTGAGTTTTAATTATAGCATTCTTAAATAATACCAGCTTTTAAAAAATGTGTGAAAAAGCATCCTGCACAGAAATGATGCATGAAGTCAAAACTTAATTTTCCTGATGTCCTACACACTACAGCTTCATTTACAGAAACAGAGTAAGAGGAAAGCGCTCCCCAAGTTAAGGAGTTCAGTCTCTTGTGACTGTAAGCCCTACATCATATAACCTCACTAAAAGATCCAACAGTCTGTCTGTAAATCCTGTGGAAGCCACTAAGCTAAATTCACTTTATTATTTTTGTGAAGTAAAGCAATGGTCTCCACAAGTGGAAAGAAAACAGTCATCACCTCTACCTGAGGAGGTGCTCTAAGAAGTTGCTGGAGGCACAGCCCACGAATAGGTGCCTCAGCGCAACTGCAGGAGACTTCTTGTGAGAACTTTTCTGCTGAGGGACGTGCAAAGGGTAGGCAGACAATGAGACCAAAATTACATCCAACTACAGCCCGAAATGGCCAGATGAGATTAGATTTTACAAGTATTTAGGTGCCCAATGACACACATGAACTCCTGTGAGCATACCACAGACTACCTAAACAGGCTACATGACATCAGTGGAATTCACTGGAATTAAGCACCTTTACCTTTTTCATCAATTCTCCTAAGAGCCTAAATGGGTTTTGAGCCTCCTACAAAACCACATAATGCTGGCTCTTAGTGCAAGTGATAAAAATCTCCCCTTCAGAGGCAATTCTCTGGCACAACTGAATCCTCCTAGAAACCCAAGAAGAAAAAAAGAGAGTTCTCTTCTGTAACACAAAGGCAAATTCAATTCTGTGATTGCAGTAAAGGCTTTCAGCAATTCAGAGCCAGAAAAAGTACTGAAGAATTTAAATTTGAAAGAGATACTTGCATTCATATCAATACATGGTTTTAGTGAGTTCACAAGCTACAACCATTTTGAAAAAGCAGCTGTAGGTAGGGTACCTTAAGTAAGCACAACCACCCACACGAAAGGCTCCTGTTAAAATCACAGGTTCAGTTAGATTACTCTCTTGTGTTAAACTGCCCCCACCCCAAACATTGAGGGAATCACAGCAGGTTCTAGGGAGTCAACATCCCTGTGACTTCCCACTGGTACAGGCTGCTATGACAAAACTGCATTCTGCTGTTGGGTTGGGTTTTTCTTCTTCGAGGTGCTGCTTGCACTTTCAGGGTTTTGCTTTCCCTCCTCCTATTTGGTACACATAAATATTCACAACAACGTGTGACAAACGAGCAAATTCTTAAAAACAGCTTAAGTAGGCACACTCAATTCCCAAGGCACAAATAATCTCACTAAGCTGTGTGCTTCAGTAACATCCTGACAACGAGGTCCTCAGGTTAATCTTCAAATCAGAGCAACCTTTCAGAGCACATCTACGAGTAATTTTTGCCATAGAACGCAGACATCCTGTGGAAACTCCTTTCCCCTCTGAAGAGAAGTTCAACATGTTTTCTGGCATTAGCCTGCGCAGAACCCTACCTACAGAGCTTGCTCCTTACTTGCTTTTCTGGGTATGTCCTCAAATGGAACAAGCTTTTACTAGAACTATTACATAAAGCAAACTGTTCTGAAAGACCATGTGCCACACTGCTTAAATGCGGAACTATTAAACTCCCATGCAAAATTGTAATTTATATTTAAGAAATATTTTAATATTATTAATAAGGACAACTTCTATTTTACCCAATTTACTGAAGGATTGCAACAGAAGCTTCAATTTAAATAACATCTCAAAAGCATGTGCTTGAAGGTGAAGAAAGAAGTCTTCATAAACCAGTTATCCTGTAGAGCTATGGTTACTAAAAAAATTGGGTTTTCTGTCAACTTTTTGTAAGAAAAATGTACTTTGCCAGACTGTCCTGAATTTCAAGCTCTAAATATTCAGACTTTTTATACTTAAAAAGGCCAAGTAAACTCAAACAGACATGTTCCTGACAAATGTCATCCATTTGGAAAGCAAGCTGCAGTTGTTTAAATATTACTGACTTCAATAGAGAATACTATTCAATAAGCTGTTTCTACAACACTCATGTCAGAGCTTTTACTGCTAGGGAGAGGAAGGGAGGGAACTCTACAAGTACCCAGAAGTTGTAAAAAGCTAGAGCCTGCAAAAGCGTGTTCATTCAGATTTAATAATATTTTCTGGGAAATAAAATTAGCCCAAGATAGCTCTCAAGCTTTTACCCCTGAATGACATCAGTACAGCTATTCTGAAATACCAGAAAATGCTGTTCATGTTTCCAGATAGATGTGCAATTTATACCAGCAGGAAGCTAGAGGGTACAGTTTTCAATTCAATTCCACTGCAACAACTAAGAAGCCTTAAAATTGCATTTGCTGGCAGACAGGTTTTGGCTAAAAACTCAGTAAAATGTCTGCCCTAGTAAGAGAGTCTTCAGACTCCTATGAAATTGTGATTGAAGGTTATATAAACAATTCAGGCTCAAACTTCAGGGTGTAGCTGCCAGCCCTTCCTTTTCAGGAGGGGAAGTCACTGTTGTATTTTGATGGGAAAGTTTAAATGGCAGGAATAGGATCTGTGTTAAATTTATGAGACAAATAGGAAACAATGGTCTTCCAAACACAATAGAAGATAACTAAGCTTTGGACCGCAGCCATTTACAAAGCACATAGTGCTCTGCACCACAGAAGCAAAGCGCTTTTAGTTGAGCACTCCTTAACTTCAACAACACAACTATCTCTTTTGTTTCTGCCACAAAGAATCCTTTGGAACCTGACATGCTTTGGATATAGCACAACACCCAGTTGCAAGGATCAATAATGAAAACTATTCATGTTAACATGACGAACTGGCTGACATAGACTCTGAAGGGCACAGAGAGCATGTTCTTGAACTGTTCCAGTCTCAGAAGAGATCGCAGAGAGCACTGGCCAAAACCTCCTCTTTTCCCTAGCACCTCCTTGGCTCAGAATGTGAGGTAGTTAATTAAATTCAAGTTCTTCACTTATTCCAGCTCACAGTGGCCTGTGGTCTTAATCTAGTCTCAACACAGACAAAATCCAGGTGATGTTAAGGTGCCAGGAATACACTACCACTGGGATGACACATGTATCTGGCTGAAGGTGTCTGGCTATGGCTGGTCACTTGTGTTTGAAACAGGAGTCCAGCCCCATCCTCAGAGATCACCATTCCTCGTATGTAATGGCTGCACCTCATCTGCATTCACATCTGTACCCCCTAAGCAAGGTAAAGCCACCTTTTACAAATTAACCCAGAAACTTCTGTGTAACTGTATCTAGTCCTCTGGGACTACATTCATGTGATCTTTTCTATGAATTAACTTCAGTTACATGCAATCCCTGCATATCATCTCCTCCGTATCACAACTACCAGGAACAACAAGCTTCTTGAAGGACACTCAAAACTCATTATATCTTGGGAACTCAGTATGAACACAGTAGTCTGAAATAACCTAAAATATTTTGACCTATAAGGCTCCTTTAAAAAAGAAATGAGCTTGATTTTTCAGAATAGAAGGCATGAAGTGGAAGAGATGCCAAAGAGGCAGGACAGGATTTTCAGATGCTTTTGTTACACATTTCTCGCTAGTTGAGTGTGGAAAGAACCACACAGCAAGACCAGAAGCAAACAGCCAGGGGTGCTGAAAGCCACCCTTGCCAATGACAGAGAAATGGGAGGTAAGCACCCATCTGCACAAACCCAACACTCAGTACTGTCCCAGCATATAGTGCTGTGCTCTTTGTGCAGTGTTCTAAACGCTGCGGTCTCAACTCAAGCCAACAGACTCATGAGTCCTCTTCAATCCAGACTTTTTCAAAAAATAAATGAGGAATTTGTAGGTTATTTTCCTTCTCCTGTTAGTGGTGAACACAAGATGCTGCCAAATCGCATGGCTCTCATTTCCAAAAGGGAATGTTGGCTCAACATACAGAAACATAAAAGTACCTCTCTGAAAAACACCATTGAAAATGTGGAAGAAAAGGGACTTTCTCAAAGATTTAATCAGTAACCTGAGAGTAACTTACAAGTAGGAGGGTAGAAACACTAATAAAAATGAAAACAACCTGTAGTTTTGGCAATCTTCTTTGCAGAGGTCGAATACCAAAAATAGCAAGGGATTTGAACAACAGTAGATGAAGTCTTACATTATTCTTTCCTACTATAAACAATACAAACAGACCCTCCCTTCATTTTCACTGTTACTAAAAGTTCAAGAACAAACTAAGAACAAACCTGGAGCTCTGGGCAGTGGAAAGCAGTTCATGCATGCAACATTACCTGTGGGCTGCATATTAAAGCAAGAATGTAAAGTGCGAGGTTGGCTGAGGAGAACGCATTAGTGCTCTGCACTTCACTAACGCGAAACGCCTGTAGAGACCTCTCCTCACCGGCACCACTTCCCAACAGAAGATGGATCAGCCAAATGATCTAAGCACTGAGGGGAAGCACAGAACACCCACCAGGCATGCAGAATTTCTGCAGGATACAAACTCCTAGAGCCGATTGTGTTCTTTTAACCAAGGCAGAAAGATAAGGTGTTTTTCCAGCATTCCCACAAAGCCATTTTAAAGCAAAGAGAATAGCATTTAGTCTATCAAATAGGAAGGGAATAAGATGTGTGAGAGGCTACGCTGAAGTGCATTGACAAGAGGTAAACTGCCAACAAAATTATTTCATCCCTTCATATCAGTTACACCTAGTTTCCAACTGTAAAGCACAACAAGAAAAACTCCATGTAATTTTGCATTTGCAGTAGAGAGAAAAATATTGTATCAAGAAAGGAGGAAAAAGATAAAACACTGCCAACAAAGCCTATGGGAAGAGCAGAAAAACAGGTCTATCAAACTGTCTGCCCTCCACGAAATCAATTCCTACCATCCCACCAGTATGGACCTTGGGGATACAATCCTGCTAAGCAATGGAGAGAAGAGATACACCTGGGAGAGAGAGAGAACCAAGGAAATGGCTCTAAAGAGTAGTATTGGTTAGAGGGGAAAAAAGTAAGAGTTAGAGCCAGGAGAGAATAAAGGGGAAAATTCACAGGTGCTCACTGCTTTGGGGGTCAACAATTACAAAACTAAAAAGAAACTACAACTTCTGTGTACTCATTTTTGGGGCATAAGCAGGTGTTCATGTCAATACAGAAACAAAACCTCTTTTTGAATATTACACCAGACATCCACGGAGAGAGACACAAAACCAGCTTTTGGATTTGACCCAGTGTAGTTTTAAATGCATAAATCATAAAAGCCATACATTAAATATTTTAATCAAAAGAAAATTTTTAAAATTGGGATTTGGTGTAAGATTTTGCATTTCAAGTAGAAAGACCTTTCTACTTTTTATTCCACACTGTGGGGGCAGGCAAGATTCAGAAAATTTAGGCATGACTTCAGGTCCAAGCTGCAATGAATTAACATTCAAGCTTGAGTAACTGGAAGCCCACCAGTATAAATTCATGAACCAATGAGACAGTAAAGAGCTGCAAAGGACCCAGATGACAAGTCATCCTAAACAAACCAATATACAATTTAACAATTCAAATAAGCCAGAAAACACCATACAAAGCTATAAAAATGCTCAAATTACTAATTTTGGCTTCAAATTTAAGTCAAAATTATTAAAATCTGATGCCCAGATAGTTAAACTACCTTCTCTAGTGCAATTTAGGAGATCCTAACATGAAACATGGTTTCTAAATACTTTTAAGAAGCTGTGTCAAGCATTATTTCAAACACTTTTGAGAATTTTCCTTTTTCAGTCTTCTCTTTTCATCCAGTTCCATGCTAGTGACACAGACCTACTAACAGAGGAGCAGCAAAGTCAACTCTGTCACGCTGATGACAGGAGCAGCTGGGTCTGAGATCTTTCTTGCGAGGGGGAGGTTTCCTAGTAGTGCCCCCACCAGGTAGACGATGTTACTGCATCCAGGTGTTGTGGTCATCCAATAAAGGAGACTGCAGAGTAGTAAGAGGATAAGAGATGCTCTATTTTACTCTCATGGCAAATCTCAGATCAAGCTGATAGAAGCTGCAGCAGAAGCAATCCTATTTTATAAAGGCAGATCTAAAAGAGTCCCAGGCAAAGGTTCAATTACAGAAAGATACTGTAATAGAGACATTTTCTTCTACATTCTAAATATTCTCATTTATTTTTGTAAAGGATACTGCTTTTAAAAACCCTCTGCAAAAGCTCATCTCTGTCTAAATTGCACACTCACAGCCTCTAAACAGGTAACCAACAAACTGCATCCTCAGGTAGATTCTAGAAAACAGACAGGAGCTGCCAGGAAAACCATCCCAGCACTGAGCCTTGGCTTTTGCACTGAAGCAAGTCTCCAAGATGGAGGTCAAACATGAGGTTTGTGCCTACTGCTGCTCCCCCTTCTCCCCTCTCCTCCCAGGCACAGACAGTGCCTAACCTTTACTCCAACCCAGCATGCTAAACAACATATGGGGTGAGGCATCCAGATCACCCTCTAAAAGAGAAGGGTAAGCGTCTTCCAGGGAAGGCATGGCCAGTTCTGCAGTGGCGCCTCTTTCTCCAGCAGTCACCTCCTCCTGTGAAGGGATGCAGGATATTAGTTAACACCGTCACAAGGAATGGAAGGTGCATGATGTGCACACCCAGCCACTCCAGAAGACTTCACTGTCCAAGTGCTGTGCAGACATCAGCGCTCCCAACTCCAGCAGATGCTAGGTAACTCTCAGCTTCAGGACACAGCACCTCTCTGTCCTGGTGTGTGCCTGTAATGTAACCATGGCTCTTCAGCCAATCCACTGCAAAACTTGAAGAGAATCCAAGTCTCAACTTCTGCATTTGTGCTTATCTCATCAGACCACAGCGACCACAGAAAAGTCACTTCCCTTCTCTTGTGAGCACCTCCCACCATAGACACCACGCTGGCATTACTTTTTGTAACCACAAACACAGGAGAGAAGATAGAGAACTATTCAGTCTCCCAGTCACATACAGGCAGCAACTGCTGGAAAGCAAATATACAGGGTACAATGTTATCCTGTGTGTAGTACTAAGTTTTTCTCCATTCACACTTCCACAATGTAGCAGCTAAGAGAAGGTTCAAACCTTTCTCTGAACTATTCCTCATATGCCTCCTCACCAACAGCATTTTCTGTTGTTAAAAGGTCAAACAGCTTGTTGTTTGACTTGGCACTAGAGCTATGCACCAATATGGCCACCTCACAGGTAAAGAAGGCAGAAATAAAGCTATTCACCCGAGTCCATTTGAACAAGAGCCTGGCCTATGAACACTTACTAGTCCTTATCTGGCAGAAGAGATTACTGAATGTTCAAAAGACAGTTATATGCCTAACTGGTAATACTTGTGTACACAAACATTAGTAAGTACAGTAAGCAGCAGACTTTTGAAAGAAAAAGCCTTGCTCTGGACATCTACACTACAAGATAAAATGCATAAGTCAGAGTAGCACTGCAATGTGCCTGCAAATTCCACAATCAGAAAGTGCTTTGATGTCCTTTCAAGCTTGGGATTACAAGAAAAGACTCCAAGAGCAATGAGTTTCAGAGCCATTTTAAGATGAACAAAACCACCACTGAATGGGCAACCCCAGTGATCCACCCTACAGAGAAAGGTGAAAGGAAAAGACTACTTATGCAGCTGCATTAATAATTTAGTGACTCTGTAATAACACCATTTATTTCCTTCAATGTAGACATTTTCTTCAATGTAGACCTCTTGGTACCAACATCCTCATATTAAACTTACTGGAAATAACCAAGAAGATTCTTCCCAAATGTTAATAAGTTTTGCTGAAATTCTTCCAAAGAATTTGTTTCTACACCACAGGAAGCCTGGGAAATTTCAGCCTAAATTTAGCAGCAACCATAATAAAAGGATATAAAGAAACTCAGCTACAGCAGGAAAAATAGCTCCTACTACCACACACTGGTGCCAAAATACCTATAATGAGATAAAATGTTTTGTTTACCAGAATATTTTAGAAATTCTTTCACAACAGTAATTTAGCTTAAGTACACTTTGTTACCAGAGCTCATTCTTCAAAACATAAGACTATTATGTTTTCAAGACTCTTTTCTTAAAAACCCAAGTTTAAATCAGCTGCTGCAGTTCTCATCTTCACTAGGGATGGTGCTGGTGATCTGATAAGAAGATATTCTTATACATGTGCAGCACCAGGATTTTCCAAGCACAGTATTTGTATACTTGGCAACTGTTAACATTACTCTAGCATCACTGCCTAAGCCATTCTCTGCAGTTCCAGATGTATTGCACAGGTACAAACATCTGCCAAGCCTAAGCAGGGGAAACAGATTCTCCTCAATTTCCTCATTTGCTTCCACAGGAACATGCAGATCACTAAGGTATCCTTGCCAGTCACATCCTACAATATCCTTTTTATATTCATTGTACCCTGTTTGATTTCAGCAGTTGCTGGCTGTACATAATTGGGAGACTGATTAGTTCTGTATCTTCTCTCCTATGTTTGTGGTTACAAAAATAAATATATATCTCTATATTTAGCCAATCCAGAACATCACCACATCAGGGTAATTTGTCAGACTCTCTCCAGTATCAAAGCAACAGAAGCTGAAGATCCTTGTGTGCTCATGACAGTTAACAGACTATCATTTTCCAAAACATGCTCTTTGTGCATAGCCTGACAGTTGGAGGCCCTGCTGAATCCTTATCATACCCTAAGCTCAATTTCCAATACTTTGGAGGAGACAAAAGGAAAATATGTCATCTAAGTAAAAACAGTAGCACAGGAGAGGCTAAAAGAAAGGGCTTTAGAGCTATGCTGACCCTATACTGTTCAAGAAAATGTACTTTTCAGTCTCCACAAAAGATGACAAGGCATCAGGTATGGGCACAGTGTACCCATGCAAGGCACTCTCTTCAGCTCTTTGTTTTCAGGAGCCTTTATACGGTGTTTACACTTGAGCCATACTCAGACTCCAGTAGAGCTTCACCAATGCCATACACAGATTTAAAAAAGATCATTTTTCCCTTTCTGTAACATCCAAGGTCACAGTGATTTTCTACCACACTGCACTGGAAGTTCACATTCAACTGCTTTTTCACTATGAGAGTGATTTAGGACACAGTCATAAGAAATAGAATCACGAAATGGAAGAGCAAAAGCGCAAGTGTGTAAGCATTGATACTCTCTGCCACTACTGTATGCAGCAACACGGCCAACCCCTGCTGGCAAAGGACAACAAAAATTATATACTTTCATTAGCACCCACAAACCCCTAAGACATGGGTGGGAAATTTATTTTCCTGAGATCCACAAAGGCCTTTCCAACATCTTCAGCAGATGGCATTGTCTCAAAACAAGGCAAGGGTCAAAAACAAAGTCGAGAGCTTTATGCATTTTAATAACCCTGCTCTCAAAGCCATGTTGGTTTTCAATGCTTTAGTCAATCCATATTTTGCAGGGTCATAGCATGTGCCAGCTGGGCTCTTTGCTGAAGCCAGCCTCTTGACAACTAAACCATAATCAAGTGCAGAGGAGGATGGGTTAGATGATCCAGGTAATGGACTATTTATTTTACAAGAAGTAGCTGGGATTCTTTGCCTTGTATAGCTTGGCAAAGACAGAGACTGAGAGGGGATATGATTGCTATCTTCAAACACATCAAAGGCATAAATGCTGAGGAGGGAGGGGAGCCACTCAAGAACAATACTGGCAAAACATTTTAACAGTATAAACCGACCATAAATAAAATTTAGAGCAGAAATTATAAAGTTTATCTTTCAAAGCAGTTTCCAATTAGAACAGTGGGGGCAAAAACCTTGACTATCTTCATCTACTTTTATAACCTCGTCAGCCTGGCACCCACAACTGTACTTGTACAGCATAGAACACAAATAGGAAGGCAGACTGAAAAACAAGCAACCATGAGATAAGCTGGCTCATCACTTCTTCCTGCAAGATACCACACTGCCAGACAGACAATAGCAAGACACAACATTTGCTTACTGCAGAGTTTCAGAAGCAGCATAAGACAGCAGTAAGAAGGGGTTATGTATGTGCACAAAGAGAATGCAGCTTCCAGATTACAGTGGCTTCCTCTCTCCATGCCCCTGAAATTGTCAGGATAAAAGCTGAAGGAATTGCACAGTGCCTCTCTGAACAGCCACAGCTTTTTACAAAGGCTGCTGTGTGGAAAATGCAATGCCTCCATCTCAAGCTTGGATATATATCATAGAATACCAGGTTGGAAGGGACCTCAAGGATCATCTGGTCCAACATTTCAAGTCAGTCCTGCATGCCTGCACCTCTCCGTGCAACACAAACGTGCCATCAACGTGGCAGAAGGCACATGCACCGTCAGTCTCTCGGCGAGCTGTAGGTGACATGGGTGCCTGACAGACAGCGGCTGTCATTGCGCATCCACCCCGCTTGATGGCACTAACGACCACCGCTCCCGACCATCACTCACTCGTCCAACAGCTGCAGTCCCAGACCTAGACCCCGAAATTCAAAGAGAGAACACTTACTCTTTTTATTTCATGTATATATTCATCCGCTAATTTTTATCGGTTCCTATAAGCTGTCTCCTTAACAGAGCGGCATTCAAGGAAGAAAAACTTCATTTACAGTGCAAGGCACAGGAAATCAGCCTGAAGTACTGTAAAGAATGCTGTTAAAGGTACCAACATTTTTTATTTCCTTTGAAAAGCCTCAGTTCCTCAAATCCGAAATCACAGACTTCACTTAGAACTTTCTAGCACCAAAACCTGGAAAATAAAATACCAAACCGAAATTCATAGAATCATAGAATGGTTTGGGTGGGAAAGGACCTTAAGATCATCTAGTTCCAACCCCCCTGCCATGGGCAGGGACACCTCGCACTATACCATGTCACTCAAGGCTCTGTCCAACCTGGCCTTGAACACCGCCAGGGTTGGAGCATTCACAACTTCCTTGGGCAACCCATTCCAGTGCCTCACCATCGGAATTCAACTACATTGCAACATTTTCTTCTGATCTGTCAGATCAAAAATAAGTTACACTTTTTTAAAGTCTCATTTTTGTGAATTCAATTCAGAGCTTTTGATCGTTCAGATTTCATGAGGATGCAAGATGTGACTCTCGCATTTCCATGTGAGACACACAGAAGCACACAGGGAACAACTGACTGGTGTGTTTGTGTTTGCTCTTGAAGCATCCAGCAAGCATCAGAAACGCCCATCACTAAATTTTCCCAGGGAAGAGGCGAGAAGGGAGATAACACCAAACCAAATCCAACAACTAAAAAACTCTTCCTCTCTCAATCCGTTACACCTCATGCCTGGCTGCTATGAACACTCCTCAAGCAGGAATATCCAATACACATTCATAGTAGTAGCTACCCAAGACATTAAACCACTGGAATTAATTTTTCCTTAAGTGTTTTTCCCCCTTTCAAAACCAGGCTGTATAGTTCCTTAAATATATTGACAGACATTGAGTGAACTAAAATCAACTTCATTTACCTCAAGAAAAATCCTCCACAAACCATACACAAAACCTGAGTTGAAGTCAAGTTTGCTTGTAAAAGAGCTGCATGTTTCTAAACAAGAATTCTTGCTTTCACAGCCATCTGCTTGTCCCTTCTGATTCCACAAAGGAAAAATAACAATTCCAGCTCTTACAGTCACTCCCATAGCAACAAACATTGAGAAATACTTACTACAAAAAGATTATTCAGGAGTGATCAATATCTGAAGCTTCCTAGTCCAGGTCCTGCCAGCAAATAGCTCCATCTAGCAAGCAGTTTGCCAATTTCAGTTGAACGCCAGGTTGTCTTTTCACCAGTTTAACTGCTTACAAATTGTACTGCACTTTTACATCTTCTTATTTTTCACGAGAAGCTGAGCAATGGTTGTGCCTTGAAATAATAAGCACAGGGAGAAAAAGAAAGATTACAGGAGTCATGGCTGGCTGCAGAGAGAGGTGCAAGTGAGAAGTTGCTAATCAACTAAAAAAGGCAAAGAAAAAAGATGAAGATTCTGCTGAAGAAAAAAAAACAACAACCTTGCAAGAAAGATGATTAACAACACATTAAAAAAAAGTTATTTTACTTTAAAGCTGATTTTTTAAACCAATTAGTTTAATCCAGCATAAGAACTATGAGTGGTTTAAAACACCTGCTTTTTCACAGGTAAGATTCAGTTGCTATATTAAACAAAGGATTTCCAGAACCCCTTAGCTTTGCTTTTTCTTTTTAGTTTTTTTTTTAACTTAGGTATAAAACTAGAGAATTAGAGAAAAATAGCAAATGCCCTTATAAAGCCACAGTGAAATCTTAGATAAAACAACAAGTCTCAGAGTAAAACAGTAGGGACTAAGAGGTTTTAAAATACTTAAGTTCCTCTATCTGTTGCCACTTTCAGTCTGAAAGTAAACATTAAAGTCACCTCAAAATATTTTCAACAATACAATCAAGGTAATAAAAAATAATAACAAAAACCTAAGAATAACAATCTGTAAGAATTATCTTTGGATTAATCTGAAAAGGGGAGATAAATTTATGTAAAGTCTGTAAAGGGTATAAACAACAGTATGGATGGTGGATGGTTTATCTTGCAAAGGAGCTCAGAGTAGATAATGTAATAGTCCTTCCGGACCTGACATAATGAACAGAATAAAAACATATTAGACTGAACAGTTTTTAAGAAAATATCAATATGAATTTGTTCCAATGGATAGCTGCCCTTCTGCCACTACTTACAAAATGTGTGGATTGTTTAAAAACACTTAAATATCCTGTAAGGCCTAGAAACAGGACAGAAAATACATTGTGTGCTGCGAACCTGCAGAACAGCCCAGTGAAATTATTCACTATTTGTCCTGCAACTTGAGCATGATTTTTTCAGTGCCTTAGATTGGCTTTACTTTCTTCTTCCAGTGAGCTGCCCACCCCCATCTCCTGCTTTGTTCTCACTCAAATATTTTGTTGAAACTTGCATCTAAGTATCAGTTAAGGCAAAAATACATCATAGAAACAACTCATCCAAAGTACCAAAATTTAATCTGAAGGCAACACTTCTATGACTTAATCTGAAGGCAGTTTGGGTTGGAAGGGACCTTGAAGTTCATCTAGTTCCAACCCACTCCCAAGGGCAGGGACACCCTCCACTAGAGTAGGTTGCTCCAAGACCCGTCCAACCTGGCCTTGAACACTGCCAGGGATGGGGCAGCCACAGCTTCTCTGGGCAACTTGTGGCACTGCCCCAACACCCTCACAGTAAAGAACGTCTTCCCAGTATCTCATCTAAAACTATGCCCTTTCAAGTTAAAGCCATTTCCCTTTGTCCATTCCTACATGCCCTTGTAAAAAGTCCCTCTCCAGATTTCTTGTAGGCCCCTGGAAAGGAGCCTGGATGTCTGTCCTAAGGAAGCTAATATAACACACTCTGGTCAGCCATGACCACCACCAAGTTCCTCCACATGTATTTAACTAATCAGCCCTAAATTAAATGCTCTAAGCTTCTTTACAGACTGCACTGAACACACCCCATCTCCACATGCTGACTGTGCCAGCCCCATAAATTGTCAAAACATGCCTCTGCCAGATCTGAACCACCACCAGCTCCACTTGGTTTGTACGTGCAAAGTGCTGCAGTAGAACTGTCATTTCCCAAGGCTTCCTGAGGAAGGGAAGAAAGGGGAAGGAAAAGGTGGCAGGAGAAAATATGAGAGGAAAATGCACCAGCAAGAATTTATGTAAGCCTTCTGTTAAAGGAAAAGAGACAGTATGGGAACATGCGAATGTTAAGAGCAAAGGAAGAAGTGGATAGTGGATCAGGCTAACGTCTGAAGAGTGCAAAGGCATGTTTTAAGTGAACCTTCCTAATCCCACACAGCTATAGGCAACTCACTCTCTTCCTACCTTTCTTATGTCCTCCCTTGTCCACCTTGCTCCTAAATTGCTTACAAACCACAAAGCACGCTCATCTCCAAAACCTTGCCTTGCCAAGTCTTTTATTCAGAAGTCTCAACGCTCGTTTTTCATGTCTGGTGTGACACCCACTATCAGATTTATCATCACACAGGAGAAGCCGACCCACATAGAAGACATCTTTTCACTCACCAATTAAAGTCAAGTCCTAAAATCCACACAGGTGACTTTACATCAAAATGGCTCATCAGTATGTTAGTGCTGATTTCCTTCTGCTTTGCTTCTTCCCCCCGCCCCGAAAAGCACAGAAATCACATTATTTGTATAGCTACAGCAAAAGCATGTCAAAGCTGTAGAACCCAGCGGGGAAATGCTACCAGCGCGTAACAACAAGGAGACTTCCCACAGTCAGGTACAGAGCAGATCCTAGGGCTGCCCAGCAAAGGACTATTGTCCCCAAGACTGATACAGTGAAAGAAAGAACAATTATTGAAAAAACATCTTATACTTACGACATTTAAAAATCTACCTGAACATCATCAATCATCCCATGTACAGCACAACTGGCAAAGCCCCAAGATAATTGTTTCCAAGGGGACACTGAAGAAACAGCCAGGCCCCATGTCACTGTCTATGTGTGCGGAGGCTGCTGAGGAGTCCTAGGCCCACCTCAGGGCTGTTTCTTGACACCATAAAAAGACATCTGGAGGAAAATGCAAATAGCTGCCATAACCTTTAACTCTAAACAAACAGAAACCAAAACATAAATTTTAAACAAGCGTTATGTAAAATTAGCACCTAGGAAGCAACCCTTGGGATACACACAAACAGAAACCTTTTCAGTTACTCTACTGACAATGACAGTTATAGGATCTGCTCTGCACACACACTTCAGTGAATCTGATGATTGCTCTCAAATAGGAAACCCGTTTAAAATATCAGGAAATAAAAAGGCATAACATAGTTTAGTTCTGAGACAAAGTTTTCACAGACCCAGAAAGCAGCATCCTAACAAAAGGCCTTGTGTTTCTGCATTCTTCCAAGTATGCAACACGTTTCCAGGGAAAATGGATTTGCAATTATTGTAACCATTTGCAGTTATAGCAGAATTGTAACCAATGTGAGTCAGTAACATAACAGAGCACTGACAAGTCCATCCCCTGTATCTTGTAGGAAAAAGTTAATTCTCCAGCACAGCATATTTTGAAATACCTGTTGGTTATATTGTATCATTTAAGGCTATATGTATTACAGCTTTAGCAGGAGCTTCCATGGTTTTTGGCTCAAAAATACAAAAAAGTTTCTTTTCACTTTTTCCCAGGTGAATAAAAAAACACAACAAAAACCCCAAATCAAACCTTTTATTTCTCCTTCTGACCTTTTCCAGATTTTCTGGTTTTGTACTATTAAAAAAGATCCCCATCTTCACAAAACCTGGGAGTGGTAGGGGGTGAGTGTGTGTGTAGCTGGTACTTACCAGCATAACTGCTCAATAAACACGTATTATCTGCCAATACAAGTTCTAACTCTAACCTTGACAGCCCGTCAATGGCCTGTCACAACTCGCACCAGATGTGGCTACCCAAATTATCAATACACTGACCCAGTTCTCATGCCGGGCTCAATCTTCAACTCCCTCCCAGACACAGCATCAAAGCTAGGAAGGGTGCCCTGACCAGTACCAACCCTCTACCTGCTCTGCCCCCTGTCCAGCGTGCTTTGAGAGCACTGTTACTCTTTCTAAGCTTCCGGGCACCCTGAGTAACACTGATGATGTATCCTGAAGCCAGGACGAGGATAAACTCACAGTGTAAATTGAGTGGTTTTATTCACACTTTACCAGCAACACAGACAGCATCGCAATCAGCCAAGCATGAGACGCCACAGTTTAGCCTAATGGAAAAAGACGGCGGTGAGGTAGCGAAACTCCAGGAACGTCCCTTTCCTCCTCCCCACCGCACAGTGCACGACCTACACCAAGAGATGTCCAGCCCTGCGCACACAGACACCTCTGGGCGCTTGCTCTCCCAGCCCAAACCACCCTCCCCGGGCAAACCCCTATCCTCCCCTCCCCAAACCGTACCAAACCCACAGGACCCAGCGTCCCGCACGCACTCAACAGAGGCCCCGCGCCCGACCC
>NW_009927982.1:2437-15842 GCF_000696875.1 Nestor notabilis | reverse complement strand
TATCTATATCTATATCTATATCTATATCCATAGATATATATCTATATCTATATCGTCTATATCTATATATATTTATATCATCTCTATCTATATATCTATATTTAACCCAACATTCTCATAGCAGCAAAAGAGCAGTTTGAAAACAAATGCTCCAATAAGACGCAAACTCTTTTATAGCCATTTACACTTCAAAAGTAAATCAGAACATTCTCCTTCTAGTGCTATACCCGACAACACTCCAGGCAAAACATTATCATCCTTCATTTACATTCATTTCCCTAACTAGGCCTCATTAAGGCAGTGAAGAGCAGAGGCATAACTGTACAACTGATCATGCAGAAAGGCAAACTGTCTCTCCACACTTGAAGACCTTTGAAACCTTTTACACTTCAAAATAGAGCTGGGCAGTGCCATATTGTCCCACCTCCCAAACCTGCAACCCCCCTTTGGTGCCCATGTCCCATCGCAGGCTGTGACTGTGTCCCTGTGGAGCAATCTTCCTATTTTCCCATCTGCTTTGCTCTCTCGCTTCCTTTTTCTCACCATGTGAAGCCAAGAAGCAATAGGGAGAGTGAGCAAGAACACAGGCTCTGCTCACACACATCCTGGAGCAGAGGAAACGCCGCGCGCCCCCACACCTCCCGTGACAGCCTGCAGGCAAGCAGGGGCCGATGGAAGAGCCTGCTGAGGAGCGAGAACAACACGCTACCCATTAGAGGTGTAACGTGGAGCAAGTCTTCAGCCAGCCTGAAGCATTAGAGAAACCCTCAGAGCTTTTTCCAAGTGGGCAGGGGGGACAGGGAAACTGTCCCTTTGCACTGGCAAATGGACATCTCTGAGCAAACAGCCAGAGGGCAAGGGACTTGCTCAAAGGAAACCTGTGAGACCCAGCAGCGCTGCTCTCCCTGGTGACTTTCCTCCATAAAAATGTATGCCCACAGGCTGGTGTGCTTCTGAGAGGCTGCATCGGAAGCCAGGCTCTGAGTCAGTCCTCCCGCAGCCTTGCAAGCATGAAGTAACAACCACAAGCTACTACCTGAAGCTTGTCCAGGTGCTGCAATTATCAAACGTGCCAAGCAGATTCCATACTTTGTTCATGATAGCTAATTCCTGTCTGCTTCCAACCTGAAACATTTAGGCCTATCTAATAAACCTCATACCCTAATCAGCTTGAGACGTAATATTGCCATAAATCCTGATTTCCCAAGTGCTGTGCTTCACCACAGCAGAAGAGGGACCTCAGTTCCCAGGCCCTATCTACACACTCTAGAAGGGACCAAAACACAGGGGGAAGGTATTGCTCTGAAGAGTTGTGCTGAATCAGGGGAGGCAGAGCAAGAGAGGACATATGCTGGTGGTGTGCAGGGTCACCCAGCAGATGAATGGGCAGTGTGAGAACAAAACCTCCCTGCACACCTCCCTCCAGGGCCAGCTTGCAGCTGCACACTGGCTTTTCTGCTATCAGAGTGGGATGCCATTCCCATCATCTTTCTGTGATTAATCCTACTCTATTTTAAGTGGGAGCTTCTGCTGAAATGACATCCATTTTTTTCTATACATTTGGCAAAACACCTTTTCCTTTTATTGTCTTGGCTAAAATCAGCCCAATTTTTCAGGCTGATTGGGCATTTGGCAGTAATGCACCTAAACGTCTCTCTACTGCTGTATGATAACGGAGCTTTGGCACAGCAAGATTGATAGCAGGGAGCCCCAGGTAAGGATGCTCCATTTTCCTGCAGACTGATTAGTACTGTCTACTCTGGTGATTTAGGTGTTTTTTCAAAGAACACATCTGAAGAGCTGCAATGGATACACACTGTCAGCTCCTGGCAGTTTGAGTGCAAACAGCTGCCCCGAAAGCTCTGTGCAGCACCACAAAGAGATGAGCCTCTCTGAAAGTGAGTCAATCAAAGAAGATAAATCTTTGTGTCAGTTCCAATTATTGGGATACTCCAGTTAACTCAGGGAATCACAGACATTAGACTGGCTTTAAATGCCCACGTGGTTGGGGCTACACCATTGCTCTTGGGAAGCAATTTCACTGACAGCTCAAGAGGCTTTTCTCAGCTAGTTAATTCCAATTAAGTTTTTCCTCTCAATTTCATCCTACTATCCATTATCCTCAGTCAGCTACCCTTAGCAATTCCTTGCCTGCCACGCCGCTCATGCTAAGAGTCCTGGAAATGGTGACATTATTACAAGTAGCTGGTGATGACACCCATGGGACTTCCCTGCGCTACAACCTCAGAGCAAAGACGGTTTCTGCCTTAAAGAGCTTCTTCCAGCTGCTAAGGCCTTTAAAGAAAGCTATACACATTAATTTAGACACAGTAACCTCCCCCCCATGTGTTTTGCCTCTTTCATTCTCTGATAAGCTTTGTGTCTTCTGGCTACCCTGACTTGAGGTAGGAATCAAAGTGTGAAGATGTGTGACACTACCAATGCTGCTGCAGAATGATCTCCTGGTATTTTTCTAGAAGTCTACAAGCACTGGTGTCCTGGAAGATATTGCAAATATAGATAGCACAATACAAAAGCTGGCTATTTTCTGGCACACTGCTGTGTCATGATCTTTATATAGGTTCCATTGGATAATTTCTTTCCTTGCCCATCCGAAAATTAATGGGAATGGCTGCACACTGCAAAGTGGATGGGATTCACCGGTGTCTTACCTCTGATATTGAAATGGGCTGGTCACAAACTCCCTGGCTCCCTTTCCCTTCATCACAGTGCCATCTCTCTCACACACTCAGGGAGACAGATGGAATTAAGCAATCCGTAAACACATCTATCCAGCTCGGGAAGGTCGAGGGATTTGCAGGTTTAATTCAAGAAACAAAAGGAATTCAGCCCTTTCCTCAACACAGCAGTGAGCATCAAAGGGTGCCGTGCTCCTCTGCAGAAGCATATCCCCAAACCAGAGGGCAGGTGGGGAAAATTCATGGAATGGGGCTTGCAGAGTAGGAAAGGTAAAGAAGTCTCCATGTGCAGACCAGTGTTACGGAGTGCCACAGCTCATGAAGGTTGCTGTACGTTCACACGAGTACAACCTCCCCCAGTTCTCCGCACACTTGAGTAGCCACTATTTGTAATCTGGGGTTTCTAGGCTCAGGTGAAGCCAACAGACAGGAGCCAGTGGGGCTGTACTAGAGGCCTGCCTCACTTCATTATTTTGCTTACACTTCTTGGTATCAAAACAAGCTGAAGAGATGACTTTACAAGCAGTCAGGCTTGCCCAGACCCTAGAAAATGGTCAAAATAGAGTGTGTTGGATCAGGAATATCTCTGAAAATTGATATTTTCTCTGACTGCACTTAGGGGAAAGACTGGAGGGCTCCCAAAACACCAGAATTCCCCAAGAGCAGCTTCATGTCATGCATGCCATGCAGCTCTCAGGTGGGCAGGGAGAAGGCACCGTGACACCCTGGCTGTGCTTTGAGCGAGCACATGGACCTCAAGCAGCCCCTGACTGCCCACAAGCTCTTTCCTGCTGCCAGTCCTCTGCACCAGCCAGTCCTCTTTCAAGTGCATTTTAGCATCTTCACTTAAACACCAGTAGAATTCGAAATTGGCCATCACATGAATACCTCATCTCCAGCACGTTCCCGCCACATCTTAAGTATTCACTAGTCTTCTTTGAATCATGAGGGCATGGGCTTGGAGAAAGAAGTTAATATAAGGAGGAGATAAATATTCTACTCATTATCTATAAAAAGGAACTCCTACTTGAGCCATTCTAAGTGCATAATCAGTTCAGCAGCAGAAGCTGATAATGAAACCTGCAGGTATTTTCTATGGGAAGACAGAGACACTTATCACTAAGAAACAGAAAACTGGAAGGATTTCAGAATCACCAGTTTACTACCAGCTCTCAGCTGGACCTTCCATGGAGGGTACAGCAGCATGTATGTACTAAGCCAGATTCAGTCTGCACTGCACCAGCTAGAGTCCAGAGGAACTGCTCTGAGGGTGTTTGAAGTCAAATTGACAGAAGTGGGCAGAAGTCCTGCATAGATTTACACACATGATTAATTTGATAGCACATGCTGCCCTGCTGAGCACTCAGGGACAACGTGTGGGTCTGGGCAAGGCAAGCCCAGAGCTAGATTTACGCCAGTATAAAGGAAAGCACTGCCCAGCCCAACATTTGCGTTATTCACGTGAAGGAAAAGATGTGGTGGCAGCTGCAATGAGTTTAAACCCCAAAACCCTAATGGGAGGCTCTTCACACAGTGGTTTGGTTTGTTGTTTCAGCTGACTCTCTGCATCTCCTTTATCTTTTCTCCTTTCAGAGATGTTTGACCTTAAATGCAAAAGGATAACATGGGTCAGGAGGAGTGTTTATTATGCATGAGCTGTTTTTCTTTCATGTTAGCAAAATCCTTTTGTAAAAGTTGGCAGAAGTCCCTCTTGCAGCCAAATTTCAGACCCGTGGGTGATCTGGAATTTCACATTATTTATGTCCTAGTACAAAAAAAGCAATGAAAAGGAAGCAGATTCAAAGAAAATAATCAGAAGACAGCTGAGGTTGCTAGCTTTACTTATTTAAACCATTCAAGTCTTTCACTGTCCTTGTCTTCACTGATAACTCTTTCCGTGGTTTGAGGGCTCGCTGTGTAGAAGCTTGAGTAGTTGTAGACATTACACATCACATTTATCCCGGTGTTGTTTCACAGGCAAGGAGCATGAAGCACTTTACAGTTTCAAAGAACTAGCCTGCATGGCACAGCTCGTATTTACAAGTGTGCTGACACTACCTGCTCCCAACACTGATGCACTGGTAGCAGTGCAAGGATTCTGAAGTTTAAACCCTTCACACTATAGACACATAGAGGAACACTGCATGGGGATGACATCCTGCTGCTGCCATCTCTGAGGTCCCAGTCCAACCTCCTGTCCCCCAGGCCATGGCTTTCCTTGGGCTGGGGTGGGAGCAACCAGACTCTACAATTCTCACTCACTCTGTGTGGTATGTGGCTTCCCAGCAGTTCACATGCTGCCAATTAACATACACAGAATCTGAGGTACAAGTTCTTCAGATACTCAGAAAACAGGTTTGCTTCCTGCCCATGTTATTCCCAGTGGTCTTTCAACGAAGTTAAAGAAAACCCCACGGCTGCTCCTTGTACAAACATGCACAAGAGAACACACTCAACAGTGTGTAGAGTGCCCCTCTGCTCTGCTCTCGTGAGACCACACTTGCAGCACGGGGTGCAATTCTGGTGTCACCAGCATAAAAAGGACATGGAGCTTTGGAGCACGTCCAGAGGAGGCCATGAGGATGATCAGGGGCTGGAGCACCTCCTGTATGGAGACAGGCTGAGAAAGTTGGGGCTGTTCAGCCTGGAGAAGCTGTGTGGAGACTTCAGAGCAGCTTCCAGTGTCTGAAGGGGGCTACAAGGATGCTGGAGAGGGACTTTTCATCAGGGACTGGAGTGATAGGACAAGGGGTGATGGGTTCAAACTGAAACAGGGGAAGTTCAGGTTGGAGATAAGGAAGAAGTTCTTCCCCATGAGGGTGCTGAGGCGCTGGCACAGGGTGCCCAGAGGAGCTGTGGCTGCCCCAGCCCTGGCAGTGTTCAAGGCCAGGTTGGACACAGGGGCTTGGAGCAACCTGCTCTCGGGGAATCGGTGTCAGGGGGTTGGAACTGGATGAGCTTTAAGGTCCCTTCCAACACAAACCATTCTATGAATCTATGATTCTAAAAGCCACGAATCATCACAGTCAGGGGCTAATCCTAGTGACAGCACAAGCTTGATCCACACTTCTCCCTTGGCCACTCATTCTTCCAGAAGATCTCTCTTCAGACAGACACTATGCCTTGATCCAGAAGCTCCTCTCTGCAGTGCACAGAACATACAGGTGACTACAAGGAAGAGAGCAGCACCACACAGCCCCTCCAGAATGTCTCCCCAGGAGCTAGGGGAAGCTGTTATTGCTCAGCTTCGGGCTGAGATAAGCCATCTAAGTTTTGAAGAACACATTTAAATGCAGAAAGGTTTCCACTTTGAGGCGTCCTCCCCCTCCAGCACTAGCAGACATTAAGTATGTGCATGCTTAATGCCTTGCAAGCTCTCCAGCAATCAGGGTGGGTCACAAAGGGAACTTGCCTCAGTAATCCAGGTGTCTCTGTAATGCCAGGCCCTGGAGGTACAGCGAGGGTGACATTTTCACTAGTATCTCTTAGATTCTTCAAGCTCCTTTGAAACTCACTTGAGGTGAATTTGAATGGAATTAGGCTCCCAGGTCTCTTTTGTGTTTTAGAAGAGGTTACCTTCTGTCTTTACATTCTGCAGTAAATAACAAGCAGACTCTGCTTGGGAAGTTGGGGAGAGCATGAGCATAAATGAGCATAATTCCTTTGAATATTAAAAGTATATTTGATGTTGTGCTCAAGGTCACACAACAAATCAATGGGCAAAACTGAATGGTAGCCCTAAAGGCATATTACTTGCAATCAGGTGCAGGAGTAATTGAGTAATTGCACAGACTTAAAAGCAGCATTACATCAACTTAACATATGGCTAAAAAGGAGCTTGGGGAGTTTCAGTGATTTGCTAAAGGGGAGAAGGAGTCAAGAGCAGGGCTGACATTAGATATGAATAGCTAATTTCATTGCACAGGCAACTGGCACTGGGTAGTCTGCTACTAATTCATATTCCAAAAACCTCCTGATTTTAGTGTCATGGTTTTCAGCATCCACTGATGGAAATGCTGCATCCCCCACTTGAAGGACACAGCTTATTGCCTATTGGCACTGTGTTGGGAGAACCCAAGATCAAAGACAACCAGTGACTTGGCTTTGACATCCTTGCTGGCACAACACTGGTAACAGCTTTGGTGTAGGTATGTCCCTGTGTGTGGCAGTGAGAACATGAGTGCTGACTGCTGAGCTTCAGCACGAGCTGCTGGCCAAGCAGCATGCTTAGCAGCCCTACCTGACCACCACTTGCCTCTCATCCCAGCTGTCAGAACTGTATTTATTCTAGAGCAGTATTTCCTGTGTCCCCAGTTGTATGGGTCCCTCAGTCGATTTTCCATTAAAATGCTCAAGCATTTTTTGCAGACATCTAAACAGGAAGAGGCAGGACCTCTCCTCCCCACACACTGTGTGCTCTCTTCTCCTGGCAGCCACACATCCCACCTGTGCCAGCTGCTGCCGTGACTCCAGGACACACCGAGGGAGGATGCCACACCTTGGGCTGCACGTGGGCTCTGCTTGAGGGTCCGAAGATGCTCAGCAGCCTTGGGATTTCAGTCCAAGTCCTTCCCATTCACCCCCAGCAGGCTCCCCTCATTGCAGACCACTGCTGTGCCTGACCACGCAGGCAGATCCTGGGATCTGGGCAGCAAGTCGTGGAGGAACAACCCCCCATCTCTGAAACCAAAGGGAAAATGCTCATTGAGCCAACCAGGCAGATGCTGGGCCAGAGACTTTGACTTAGGCACATACTGGGCAGCTCCTCTCCTGTGCACTTTCTGTGGTCACAGGATGGGTCTGGGGGTTGTTTCCACTTGGAGACTTGCTGGCTGTGGGACGTCATCACTGCCTTCTTACGTGGAAAGGCATGGCCCCTGGAGCAGAACCATCCACCAATTTCCGCCATCCGTCCGCTTCCTGTAAAGGCCCCCGGGATGAATTTCTCTTTCTTTTCAGGAGGCAGCTCTGAATGTGGAGCCCAGAAGCAAACTGAAGAGGCAGCTTATAAACTAGTAAGTGCAGGCTCTTCTGGCACCAGCAGATCACAGCTCCAGGGGCACTGTGCTCAGCCACAGGGAAACCAGCGTGAGTCTGTATGAATCCAGCAGGATAAGTGGGAAAAAGCCAGATTCTGAGTTCAGGAGGAGAAGCTGATGCACTTTGCTTCCAGGAGTATTCACATAGCCTTAGGAAAGGAGCTCCTCAGAGCCCTGCTGACCCTCAGCATGCCCAGGGCTCTCCTCAGGGAGTTTCAATTACCTGACTCCAGGTTCTATCGCTGGTGCAAATCAAATGCTGACACATCTGAGGGTGACAGAACAGCACAAAAAGAAAGTGGAAGGAAACTTGAGGCCCTGCATGTTTGTGTGCCCACAGGTTCCTCCTGCAGAGCCCTGCGCCAGCTGCCTGCCAGCCAGCACCTTATCTGCATTCTCCTTGAGAAGCCCTAATGAATCCAGAAATCACGTTTAATACATGCACCGGTATGTATTAAGCACAGTAGTGTGAGAGCCTTGCAGCAGCGTGGTCATACTGCAGAATTAATCTGAGATTGGTGATAACTACAGAAAATTAGATTTATGTTAATTTTTTAATGTTGGGATTTTCTTTTTCGAGAAATTGCCATTCTAAGTCCCAGCCTCATCCTACAGAAGGAAACCTGTGAGACAATGCCACCCTCCCATGCCACCTCTGCCCCTCCCCTGGACCTGGGTGGGCATGTGAAGCCAGTGCTGGGCTGCTCCTGCCCACTGCAGAGATGCTGTATTCACCAGACTGGGCAAGGGAGCACAGCCCCAGCCAGCCCCTGGGAACTGCCACCTCCACCACAAGGCCCTCTCTCAGCCTTAGGACACTCAGATGGGACAGCCCAGAGAAGCTTTTGCTGGTTTTCTTGGTGTTGATATGCATCTCACCTTTTCTCCTCTCTGCCTGTTTCCTGAGCATCCCACGTCCACCAAAACAGGGGAGTAATGCAGTGAGAACATATCATTTCCTAGGGCTGAACTGGACTCCAACTTCCCAGCTCCAGAGGGTAATCCCTAACCAATAAGCCCTCTTTCTTCTCTAGAGGAGCAGCCTGCTTTGCTGAAAGCACCTTTGGCTGTGATAGTTCCTGCAGGTGGATGGAGTGATAAGGCAGCTCAGGGCTTCATTCTTTAAGGAGAAAGCAGCAGAGAAAGTATTTTGGGAGACTCCTAGTATTAAAGCACAGTCACTAACTGTGACTAAATGAGATTTGTACATACCCTGGACTGGTGCTATGGAAGTGGGGGGACAATCCAGATGAAGCAAAATGATAATGTGGTGAAAATGAACAGTAGTGAGTGGTCTGCAGCTATTCCCCATCCATCCTGTCTGTGGCAAAGAACATCTCCTCAGTGTATGTGCATCACGATGCCTTACATTCAGGTCACAAGCTGCAATTTCAGTTTCTCCAAGTTCTTCTTTGTTTAATGGCCTATCAGTTTGGAAGCAGTTCAAGGAAAATCCCAGTGATTCCTCCTTCCAGCTGCTTTAAACAACTCTCTAGCTTGTGTAATTATTAGCTTAAACCAATTGAAGCATGGAACATAGAGAGCCCTCTCTGATGAGACCCGCTGGGTCCACAGTCTCAGTGATGACTGCCAGAGTGGATCTGCCATGGATTAAAGGGCATTAGGGTTCAAAAGGAGTTTTCTTTCTAGGTAACTTTTGAAAACCATAGACTTTTTAGGAATGTTTTAATGAAATTATAGACCCTTTTGAAAAACCCTTACACTCTATGAGAGCATCTTCACGTGTTGACATCGTAGAGCCAGCATGGGAACAGCTTTGGTTTCTGGGTATGTGGAGAAGAAAAGAGTTGGATCCATCTATACACACACTTGAAAGAAAGCGTGATTTATAAAGTGATATTGCTTTGTCTTTTCCCTCTTTGGCAGCTGTGTCTGGAGTGGGTTCATGAAAGTACCTGAGCCAGGGTTGGTGTGCAGCTGTGGTTCAGAGATCGCAGTCTACTACTCAGATACCACTTGAGGTAGCTGTGTGTGACAGTCCTGACAGGAGAAAGCGAGGGCACTCCACACTGTGATCCAGGGGTCGCAGACAGCAGCTCTCTTACCCAAGCAAGCGGTGCACAAGTCCAGCCTCCTGTATCTGCCCCACGTCCCTCTACACAGAGGGAGCAGGAAGGGAGCAGTGTCCTGTCCACAGAGCTGCTCTCCACTTTCAGAGCATGAGATCGCTGCTCAGGCTGGGCAGATCTGGGCCACAGGGAAAGAACACCACTGTCCATGCAGGTAACACCGGGATGTGTCATCTGTTCAGTCTGAGGTTGTCAGAACCATCTCATGTTTGATGGCAAAGAAATGCAGCAGAGCAATGCCATCATTACATCAACAGCTACACGTCACCAAAGAGCTGCCTGGGTAGAGGTGGTGAAGCAGCCTCACCAGTCTGGGTCTGTACATAAATCACTTCCTCTGGGAGGTTTTGAATGCTGTCATTCATTTGCCTGTGGCAGGGGGTTGGAACTACGTGATCTTTATGGTCCCTTCCAACCCAAACCATCCCATGATTCTACTATTTATTTATTCAGCAAATGCAGCACACTCAAATCTACTTTTAGTGTTTTAACAACAGACCCATTTCTTTATAAAGCTGTAAGAAGTTTAGAAGATGACTTGCCTATCTCATCACCAGCCTGCCCAAACCTGACTGTGTACACGTGCTACCCCTGCTCAGCACAAAGTTCACTGAAAAAGCACACAAAATCAATGTTCCCTGCACTGCTGAGCTGATTAAAGATGCAGCTGGGATGAGAAAGGAAGTGCAGGGTCCAGCACGGTTTCCTGTGCCTATAAATAGCTGTTGGATATGGTTTAGGCAGAGGTCAGCGCTAGGCAGCTGCATGAGCTCCAGCTCCCATTTGCCTTGTGCTGGAGGGAATGGGACTGATGGCAAAACATGGTCCCCTTGGAGCAAGAGCTTTTGAAACACACACAGTGTGCTCCTGCGGAATGAGCTGAAGCTATCGAGAGGTTGTGTTCCTGCAGTGGGAGAAGGGCACTGGATACCTGCAGGGGGGGGCCCCCGGGGGTCACCCTGCAGGCTGGTAGCAGGTAGACCCCTCGCTGGTCTCTCTGACTTTGCTGAATGACACACGAAATCTAAAACTGCTTCCAAACTGCTCTAGAAGAAAAGAACAGGCATCAAGATGCTATTTATTTGCTTCAGTCCAACAGAGGGACTTTGGGGGTGGCTTGGGTGGGGGTCCCCAGCGCCAGCAGCACTCCTGGTCCTCCAAACACAAGCACGCTGTGACATCTAGTGGCAAGTTGCCCCGAAAGCCCAGAGAAAGCTGTTTGACAAGACCCTGGACAACCAGCCCCAGGCGTGTCTGCTGTATCGCACACTCTTCAGATGCAGAATTACACATTTGTGTGTAACAGCGAGTACAATGGCTATTTCTACTTAGGCCAAGATGTTCTGGGACATAGCAAAGTCTCCACAGAAAGGGACAGTATATCCACCTCAACAGATAGCTCTCATCTTCCTTGGTCTAGGTGGGAAAGGTCCTGTCCTCCTCCCACCCCAGGTAGCCAGCGTCTGCTGGCATCACCTCCAGAGCCACAGCTGCAGCAGTGCCAAAGCACAGGAGCTAGATGGGCTTGCATACGAGCTTGGCCATTCACTATTTGTCATCCACATCCCCCAGCAGCAACTAGTGCTGGTGTTTGAGCAGCTCAGTGACCCTGCAACACTCCCCAAAAGCCAAAGGCATTGGGAGCAGCCTGCGTGCAGCCAGAGAGGTGGAGCAGCAGACCTGGCACCATGTACCCTTATTGCACATTCACTTCCTTACCATCCTTTAGCAAGGTTTATTTAGTATTTCACCTTTTTTTTTCAGACACTGTTTGATTTCACGCATTGTCATCAGTGACATACTCCATATTATCTTGAACAATGATACAGAAATCAAACCAATACACTTTGCCTAGGCTGAGTAGCATGAGTCAGGGACATCACCCACTTACTGTGCTGCTTTGTGAAAGAAGAGAGGAACAATTATGAATATGAGGAGTAAATCTGAGAAAAATGGTCACACTTCAAGAGAATTCTCATTGTTGTGTGAGAACTGGGAGCTGGAAGGAGCGGGGGAAGCTGCTGCTCAGCACATGAGGGCCGAGCTCTTCACAGAACCACCGTCAGCACCTACCACAAATGCACTGATCCTGCCCTGCTTCTGGAAGGTGCTGGGAGCAGCAGTGAAGTCTGCAGTGCACAGCCCCGCAGAGCTGAAACCAATCCTGCTTCAGGTGCTTAAGGCTTGCTGAACCCAGCTGAGACCCACGTGTGGTCCCAAGGCTCCAGCAGCTGGAAGACATCAGGCATCACAGTAAAAGCCTGCTGAGCTGTCAGCAGGGCCTTTCCTTTGTCTTTTGCCTTTCAGAAAGCTTTGTTTTAATGCATAAACCAGGTACTTATAATATTATTTATTCACCAGAGAAGCCAAGTTCCCTTCCTACACAAGTATGCCTTCAACAGCTCCAGGTCCTTTTCCCAGGAACATCAAGGAAACAGGAAGAGGCAGCAGAGGTCCCGGTACAGTGAGCAGTGTGTGCACTCAGCTCCTGGCTTGCCCAACAACGGGGGCCAGGTTTTTGGCAGGTGTTGGATAATGCTGACCTTGGAAGTGCTCCTAAATGGTGGACTTCAAAAGCTTTAATGGCAGATTTATACCAAGAACAGCAATCCACACAAAGATGTTTCCAGAACTACCTCCTCATCTCTTCACAGCTCTCTGACCACAGGGTCAGTGCTGGGAACAGGGGGTACCCCACTCACAACTGGTAAGGGGCCTCCCAGGGCTTTTTCAGCACCCCAGCAGGTTTCCCCACTGCCACACACCCTAAACGAGTGAATACCTGGCAACAAAACCCATTCCCATCTTCTGACTTTTAGCTTACATCAACAACTAATTCATTTCTAAAAGACAAGTCATTTTCTACCTTAAAAAAGAGACCTTTTCCCCTGCCTGGAAGACCTGTGTGTAGCAATGCATGGATGCTCAGCCCTGGCGTCAAATGCAGCAAGCTAATTGTGTTTCTTCTCAGCTCTTGTGCTCGGCACATTGCCAGGGTGACGCAAAGCAATGAGAAATAAATTGACTCAGAACTTGGCCAGAGAGCATCAGCAAACAGAGGGCTGAAAACTCGGCGTGACTTATTTTATGGAGAGGCAAAGGACAAGAAATGCAGTGTTATTCCCAGTTGTGATCCTGGCAAACAGTCCTCAAAGCCCACACGAGAGCAGTGCTGCCGGCGAGGCTGGGCAGCCCCGGTGGCTGTCTGTCAGGAGAGCATCGCTGGGAAGGGACATGACACTAATTCACTGTAACACTTCCACCTCCTGCCCTGAGAATACAAACTGTTTTACATGGAGCAATGGAATGAAAGGCACTATCTGACGTGTAGACACTTAATACCCTCCTGCAGGTCTGTCAGAGTTCCTGTGGGATCCTTTCAGCACTACAAAACAAGCCTGTGGCAAAGGCGGGAGCTGAAGCTGGCGCAGCTGATGGCCAGAGCACTGCCAGGATTGCCCCAGCGCGCGGGCTCAGCCCTGCTGAAGGTACCTGAGCACAAGGCAGGATTGCTGAGACAGCAAACATGCCCACCCTGCACCTCTGGGGAGGAGAGGCAGAGCCGGGGGGCACAGCT
>NW_009927982.1:2173-2406 GCF_000696875.1 Nestor notabilis | reverse complement strand
TTCGTCGCGCCCACTGCTGCAGGAGCCCCCCTCTCCGGGTCCCGCTCTTGCTTTTGTCCCCCCAGCAAACACATCACTTTTACCACTGGATTTCAGGAAGACACCGGTGCTAAGGATGACTTGTCCTTTGCCGATGGTTTCCCAAGGGCTTTCCCCTTGCTCTCCCCACCAGCAGCACTGCTGCTGCTTCCCGGCTCCTGCGCTGCCCACCACCACAGCGATGCCCTGCAGGA
>NW_009927982.1:0-2129 GCF_000696875.1 Nestor notabilis | reverse complement strand
TCAGCGGTGAGCACCAGGGGTGCTTCCTGGTGACCCTGCGAGGAACCCCCGGTGCCCTCTCCTGCTCCCTGCCTGCCCTGCGCTGTACTCGTGGAGAGACACGGGATCCTTTATCGAACAAACCAAGCCAGCATGTGGGATTTCATGGCTAATAGCGTGTGACAGGCACACAACTCACGTATCTTCATGCACCCACATATACCCCCAAAGGACTCCTTCCCCTCCCAGGGAACCCCAGTGGCTGTGGAGAGCGGAATGCTGGAGCCTGCCGTAGGGACCTTTTTTTTACCATCTAGAGGAGAAACCTCTGCCGAGCACGGAAACCTCACATCCCTTCACAGTTCAGGTTCTGCTGATTCAATGCCCTTTGTGTGACACATGTAAAGCATCAGATTTCAACATTTCTAATAACTACATTTTTTTCTCTAAATCCCAAACAAAATCACTCTAAAACTTCCTGTTTTCTGTCTAAACAAGTCCAAACAGAAGCAGCACATCTCAGGTGGGAACTGCCACACCTTTTGCTGTTGCTTCTCCCAAAACAGCTCACACCTCATTTTCTGGTAATAACATTAAGGAAATAGAATTATCAAGGCAAAAAAATAAACCTCCTCGTACCTTCCATGGGGAGAGTGAACTGCAGCGTGTCACTGTCCTGTGCAGAAGCTATTCCCGTGTCCCTGCAAGCCAGGAAGTCCTGCCCGGGGCAACTGAACTCCAAGCCCATCTGCTCGGCTTTAAGCAGGACCGCTGAGATCCCACCCAGGATGGGGTGGAGAATCCTCTCTGGGAAAGAGCAGCTCGGTCACAGCTCCCTCCAGCCGCTCTGTGCATCTTGGCGGGGGTCTGGCATGCCGGTTTTTCCTTGGTATTCAGCAGCAGCCCCTTCGGCTGCTGTCTCACATCAGCATCTACAACCGAGTTCACAGCAGGGATTGAGTGTGACAGTGCCAAAGGTGTGGGTGGCATGGGCACCAGCAAGGAATCTGTCAGGACACAAATGTAGGGTACGTGTAGTTTAAATCAGGATGGAGCTGAGTGAAACATGCAGAGGTGCTTAAAACACTGGTTTTGACATTGAGAAATCCTTGATAACTGGAGCATGGCCCAGCTGCATGAGCTCAGTGCAGAGCATGCTGCCCAGCACTATAATGCAGACACTATCCCTGACACAGCTCTAGTTTGGCCAGAGGCAATGGGAAAAGCCTGCTAAAACTAGTGCTTTTGCACTTAAACTCTTACCCAGCAGAGGTAACTTTCTTTAAAATGCACCACTCCATCACATTCATTCTGGCTGGACAGGAAGCAGCTGTGCACGGTTTGACCTTGCTTCACAGTGAATGGTCCACACAGGGAGCTCTGGTTGTACACAGGCAGCAGGCTCCCAACAAGATGGGCTGCAAGTAGCACCCACCATCATGCAACCCACCTGGGTGCTGGCTGGTTTGGGCCTCCCTTGGGCTTTCAGGCGGGTAAAGACCAGAGGATGCCAGTAGCATATTTGGACTTTAATGTGTTTATTGCCCACCACATACATTTTTTTGGTTTTGCACCTGTTCCCTCTTTCTTTGTGACTGAACTGCCCAGCACCAGGCAGCTCACACAGGCCCTGGGTGAGCAGCCAACCCTGCTCCCGCTGCCATGGCTCACCCTGGGGACACGTCAACCTACCACTGCAGTGGAGAGATGCAGAAGCCAGGCAGGTTCTTAGCTGGAACATGCTCCTGTATCATTTGTGGAGGGAGACATCCACACTCGGGTCCCGGTTACCCTGACCAGGAGTGGTTAGGGCAGCCACATACAAGGCACACTGGTGTGATGAGAACAGAAATTAGCTTTCGCTTGCTTCTGAAATAGGATATCTGAAAGAGTAATGTTTTCTGACTCCAGAGATCAGAGGAAATGGAGACACGGGTCTCACACAGGGCACCCTTCAGAAAAGGGCTCAGGAGACAGTCAATCCCTGGGTGCAGGGGGTGGCCCTGCCTGGGGCAGCAGTGCTGCAGGACACTGGTACCTGCGCCCTGAACCCAGTGCCTGCAGCAATGCAGAGAAGAGTCATTCCACTTCACAAGGGGAGCACACAGCTCCGGGGCTCCCCGGCCCACATCTCCCACGCAGCCAGCACC
>NW_009927981.1:11089-21625 GCF_000696875.1 Nestor notabilis | reverse complement strand
TGTTTTAGATAAAACAGAGCGGCTGTATAACTCGAGGTGGAAGCAAAAGTGCTCAGTATTCAGTCATTTATCCCAGGAGCCAGGAATGTATGTGTGCCTCTGCCTGCAGCACATCAGAATACCCCGTTGCGTTAGAAATCTCCAAGTTCCTCCACACTCGTGTCCCAGTACACACACCCCTTGTGGAAAAGGGGCTGTTCAAGCAATCCAGCCCCACATCCAGGGTTAAAATGCCTTGGAAATGTTCCCGGGGTTTCAAGAGGTGCCCTGCACACAAGAAAAAAAAGCCTTGTCTTGCAACAAAAATGATTTTACTCCTCTGCTCTTGTGAGACCCCACCTGCAGTACTGTGTCACACTCTAGAGCTGCCGACACAAAGAAGGACGTGGAGCTGCTGGAGGGAGTCCAGAGGAGGGCACAAAGAAGATCAGTTGGCTGGAGCACCTCTGCTGTGCGGTGGAGGCAGGCTGCGAGTGGTTGTTCAGCCTGGAGAAGAGAAGGCTCCGGGGAGATGTTAGAGCACCCTTCCAGTGCCCAGCATCGAGGCTGGGCTGGACAGAGCCTTGGGCAAAATGGTCTAGGGTGAGGCAGTCACCCAGAATTGCCAGTGCGGCAAAGCAGCAGAGCAGGGCTCTCCAGGCCGCATAGCTCTGCACCTTGCTCCTCTGCTCCTGGTTCTTTTGCTCCAGTTCCTGCAGCAGCCGAGCCATTTCCTGGCTAAGCTGCTCCAAATGCTGCTGCATGGAGTCATGCATGGGTTCATCCGGCTCATCAGCGAACATGTGCATGTTCACTATGAGATGTTGCAGAGCCCATACAAGGAAGTTTGTGACAGCCATGGCCTGCACGAGAGAGAGGGAATTCAGTGGGGCTGGGAGGGAAGGAGAGAGGTAGGGAGGTGATGACGGGGGGAGCGGGGGCAGGCAGGGGGGGGGGTGTGGGGCCTGGTGGCAGCATCAGTGTGCTCTGCCCAAGGTGCTCGCAGCCTACGCAGGGTGAGCACCAGCCCCCAGGGACCTGCGTTTCTGCCCTGGCCCTTACCAGCCCAGCCTCCCCGCTGTGTGCGCACTCACTGCTGGCGCAGTCCATCCAGGGGCAGTGCTGCCTGCTGGCACCCTCATAACCATCCCTGTTGTGACTCCCACCCGCCAGCCCCAGCCTTAATCCTTCTGTGGCCCCTTCCAGCCAATCTTGCCCACGCCTGTAGCGCTCCATGGGGTTGTTGTGACCCAAGCGCAGGACCCGGCACTGAGTAATATCCTTAGATCTTTCTTCCCTTGTGGAGCCCAAAGCTGCTCACAGTACTCGGGGCGAGGCCGAAGCAGTGCTGAGTACAGCGGGTCAGTCCCTTCTGTTGGCTGACCAGCCATACTGTGCCTAATGTGCCCCAGGAGACAGCTGGCCATTTGGCCTCCAGGGCACAGCCCCTGGCACCCTTTCCATAGCCCACACCCTCACAGATGCAGTGTTTATTGGTGTGTTACACAAGAGATTTACTGACATCTCCAGGTAGTAACAGCAGTCTCTGTTGCAAGGCTGTCCTTGGTTGTGAACTCTGCAAACACAGCTCTGTGCATGAGGACCACTTTCAGTGCCTGTACAAGGAGAGCTGTGTTGTAAGCTGATGTTGCAGCTCTTTGAACTCACGCACTGCCTGCTTGTGGGCAGCCAGATCCTGTGCCAGACGCTGGAAGAGGTTGAGTGGCTTGGCTCTTTGTAAGGCTGGGGGCAAGGTATCTCCTCAGGAATCTTCTCGTTACCAAAGAAGAAGTGGTTGAGGCATTTCTCCTCCAAGCAGCAGAGCAGGTACCACATGATGTCATCCAGTGGCAGCAGGAAATGCATCCTGCACCAGCCTGATGGCTGTGGTGGTCAGGAGGTGCTTCACCACTGTCTTCAAGGTATAGCTGGAAAAGCCTGTGCCCACCAGTATGCGGGTGCAGAGTTGCAGGCAGCTGAGCAAGTTGTTGTCTGGGGTCTGATTGAACAGCTGCCAGAATAACTTCACCTCTGCCAAAGCGCAGCTCAATGTACACGTTGTGCTTGGGGTGAAGATAGCCTCTCTAGCCTGGCTGCTCATGAAGGTGTCTTGAGTTTCCTTGCTACACACTAGACATCATCTTGATGAGCAGGGTGCTCCCAGAGACCTCTGTAATTGGCACTTTGCAGGAGCAGCTGGAGAGTAGCACCTTCGTACTGTAGTAACATGAATGTAACAGACGCACACTTGCCTTGCTTTCCCTCACCAAATTCTGGAACCAGCAGGTAGTTTTCTGCACATCTAGATAGAAGCTGGTACAGAGGGTGTGTAGGGTGCTGGGCTTCTGGTTCTTCCTCAGCTCCTCCTTGGGGTTGTAGAGGAAGCCACAACATGTGCCCCGCCATCTCCTCAGTAGTGCATGTGCACTCCAGCTCCACACGAATGCAGGACTCCACGTGCCACAGTGCCCAGCTCCAGACAGAAGGTGTGCCCACAGTGGGGCTTCAGGCACATGAGCAGGTGGTAGACAGCGTCATCTTCCTGGGGACTCCAGCAATCAAAGGTGCTGCCCACCCTGATGGCTGGCTGTGTGCGTTACACATGAGATTTCTTGGCATCTTTGTACAGGGGAAAACTCCCAGAGGGAATGGGGTCTCCTGAATAGGGAGAGTGTCACTGTGCAGGTATATTGTCCAGGAAGCCTGGGAAGCTAACAGCATGATCTGGAGCTATTCAGTCCTGTTAATGCCTGCTGAGACTGCAGCAGATTCATTATTTTTTCATCAAATAGTTTTGAACAGAAAATCCCAAATTCTTGAAACTGAAGAAGCAAATGGGAAGCAACTGGTTTCAACCAATAACCCAAAACTACACTAAAAAGAAACAACAATACAATATGTTAAAAAATGTCAAAATTTAACGCTTTAATTGTAAACAAAACATTTGCATCAGTCTAAACATGCATACACATACAAACACACAACCTCCTTTTTGTGAGTTTTTTTTTTCATTGGTGTTTGCAATACATTTCAAGCTATTAATATTTCCTCTGGAATATGCTTTTTCTTCCTTTCAATACAGAGGTTTCATATAAGCTTTGGAAACCTGTATTGCCTGGCAGTAAGTAAAAAGACTTCAGAACCTTTAGCAGGGTCAAGATCTGCTCCCATAGCAGACAGGCAGGCCTCTCATGCACTGGGTATGCACTGTTGCTAGCTAATGCAAAAGGAGAGATAAGCTTTAAAAATCATTCTCACTCTATTCTACACATCCTTAAATCTGGCATAGCTGGAGGGGAAATTTTTTTTCTATGTGATTTATCACACAATACTATGCACAGTGGATAGCCCGTGTTTTGCTTTGTATTCAATTTCTATGGAATTCAAAGAAAATAGAGGAGACCTGTGTGTCACGAACACGATGAGGTGAATGGATAAACCCTCTGTGCTCTTGTGGGATTGCAGCAGGGTGCTGTATTTGATTTGTTTAAAGCAAGTGTTCTGATCGTGCCGAGGCATGCTGGGGAGGCTGGAGGTCTCAGTAGCTTCCCTGCTTCTCTGAGTAACAACCAACAAAACCAACACTAACATGAAAAGCTGCAAATATTGCCCTCTTAGCAGACCAGGATAAGCATTGGAGATAAAGCAGGTAAACATTAGATGGATAGTGCCCTGCCAAAAGGTTAAGGGCAAATCTGCATTTAGAGGGAGTGTGAAGGCAACACAGGCAGCTCCTGGGCTGGAAGGACAGACTCACTGGCAAAGATTCTCCCAGGGTAATATTGCACCAGAAATGCAGGTTACAGAGTTGTTCTTCACTTCCGTATGCTGTGTTCCCACCAGCCTGGCCCAATCTTGCTCTGAAATCATTAGCAGCATGAAGCCAGAAGATGCTCTGTTCAGAAAAAAGTCATATACAGTGCACAGCTTTTGCACAACTTGGTCTCAGGACACTGTGGATGATAAAAATTGACATGGGTTTAAGAATAAACTTGGCAATTTCATAAAAGAAAATAGGTCTGCCTAGGAATTTGTATTAAGAGCAAGAAGACCAAGGGATCACTCAGACTGCTTCATGTTTGCCCCTGCCAGTACCCATCTCCCAGCTGGCTCCCCCATGCAGTACCCTCTTGCAGACACCAGCCCAGCTATGTGTGCCACCTCTGCCAGGTTTCCAGATGTGAAATATTGAGATGTGCCATACAGAACAGACGGAAGGAATGAATCCAGCTGCACCCCAAAACATGGCATGACTTACACAGTGTCACAAAAGCCTTAGTATCTCCCCAGTGAATTTATGATAGTTTATGATCCTAAGCCTATAACCTCATAGGGGTGTTCCTTTGTCCTTTTGGTTTTTATACTCCTGCAGACCTTTAAATGGTGAACAGGAGCATGCCTGACCATTTAGGAATTCTGAAGTGAGCTTCAGACACCCCATCAGGCATCTATCTATATGGGAACATCCCACCCATGCAATCCTTCCTCATGTCCACATGGAGTCAAAGGGTTTCTCCTTGCCTAGCGTATTTGCCTTACCTGGTGCTCATGGCTCTCCATATCATTTCTTTCTAGTAAGTGTCAGTTTGCTTTGCAGTGGCATTTCTTGCTCATTCAAGGTTTAGGTCATGTTCTTCCCAGGGCCCTTATAATTCAGTAGAGGAGACAAACCAGTAGCAGATGGCAAAGACTCAGGTAAATAGATCACTGCCAAGTTCATGGGAGCATGGATGAAGTTAAACACAGTCACAGTATTGCCAATACTGACAGTGAACTTTTGAACTAGGAGATGCTGTGAGCAGTTGCCAAAAGGCTCCTACCACTGCATCATCTTTGCGATTGCTCTGAGGTTTGGCTCATTTTGGACCCTTTTATATTAAGCCAGTGAAATACTCCAGGGTTTTTTTTTGATCTAGTGTATGTCACTTGCAGAAAATGAGATTTAGTTTGGATGCCTCATCAGTTTATTTGTTGTGGAAGCTCATGAAGTCCTGGGCACATCATTTCCTCTTGTGTTTGGATGGATGACAGCTGCTCACCTAATGAGCTACTGCAGATTTTGAAGAATGTCTTACAAGACTGTATGAGTAACCACCAAAAACCTGTAGCAAAAAGCCAAGATTTAAAAAAACTTGCAAAAATGGATAGTTTTTTACTTTCTTGTGATTAGTTTTAAATGTCATCATTTATTTTCAAAAATACAGCATAATTAGGAAGTTAATAAAGTTGTTGCAATGACTGCCCAAAGAATCCAACTGCCATGTGTCCTTAGAAACAAAACCAAAGGAGTTTCTTATAAATGAAGAACACAGGGAGCACAATGATTGATGCCTATAGTTAAGATTTTCCAAATCCTGTTATAAATGAAAGCAGTCCCTTGTTACTGAGATAAAAGAAGAACAATTTCAAACTCCTGAAATTTTCTATCAGATTTTACATTAAAAGCTTTCTGTGAACACACATGCAGATGCCCTTAAAGAATTGTCATTACATTTTAGCTTTTATGAGAGACAGCATTATATGATAGAAAAAAACTTTCAGCTGAGGATAAGAGGGAATAAATACTGATTTTTTTTTACATAAAAATATTTTAAATTCATATGGCATCGTATTACATTCCAACACATTCTTATACAAAACCTAATACAAGTTGGTTTCATGCTCTGCAGTAATTTGCAAGAGCTACTGTAATAAAGAGAGAATAAAATTCAGCTTTTAATAATACAGATAGAAAATTATCACCTTTGCTACTTTTTGCTTGATCTGAATACACATTTTTACTTAAAATGCTACTGAAATGCTTATTAACATTTTTAATTATTCAGAAACCAATTCCATAAATACATTATACTATTACAATGATTTTCCTAAACATGTGGATTGACTATGCTGTTAAATTGAAGGAATTGTTCTACCCACACCAATGATGATCTCTTCCAAAAATAATTTTCTTTTAAATTTTTTTAAGCAGATCTAATAATGGATCAGAAAGATAAGCATATGCAACACAAACAGAACAAAGAAAGTATTCTTGTATTTTCACTTTCTCATGACATGTAAGTGCCATAAAAGAAGCACCAGAAAGTTGTGAAATAACAGGAGACAAATTAACTATTTATTTATTTATGGTTTTGAAAGTAGGCTGCAGTTGGGTTCGTTCCTACTTTATTCAGACACATTTCTCAGGAATATCTGGTGCAGTAAGATTGCAGGCTATAAAACTGTATTATTTACTTTCTGTCATGTGTGAGGATCTGAGTTTACAGTCATAATTCACTGTTGCTTCCTTTCGTACCTTGGTGATGTTGAGGTGACAAAGAATGTAGCATTTCCAGCTGCAAGACACAGTGCCTGGAAGCATTTATCTTCCAGAAATAAAACCAAAGCTGCTCCTTTGGCAAGCATTTACAGCTAATTTCCTTTCTGGTGAAAGCTGGAATCAATCACCTTTATGATATTTTATCACCAGGATCCAGAATAGATGGGCAGATGGATCTACTCCAGAATAATCAGATGTTTGCCTTTTTTCATGCTTATTGCTTTTCATGAAGATGTGTCTCCAAAGGTGCAGGACGGCTGGTCTGGAGAAGCACCTTAACTAAGCTGCCATAGTGCCCTGGGTTTGCTGAAGTGTTACGAAAAGAGTCACCATACACGATTTTATCCTCTCCTGTTGCAGTGAGGCTTTGGATGCAGATGTATTGCTGCTTTGTAAAGTACATCCACTTTATCCTTCAAGCATTCATAATCTAGGGCAGAAGGTACTTTTCCCAGGAAACAATCCACCAGTGTATTTTTTTGATCTGATCTCTATTGTCTGTGTCTTTGTCATCTCTTTTTCTTAGCTACATCTACCAAGATTCTAGCAACGCATTACTGAGCAGTCATTATTTCAGAGTAGTGTCATAGCTGTGGAAATCTCAATATACATTTAGCTATGTAATCCATCATATGAGACACCTAGTCCAGCATTCAGGAACTTGAAATGGGCCACTCCTAGGAATTATTGTTAAAAGACTTGGGTACTTCATGGACAAATTGAAGCGGTGCTGTTACTTAAGTTTGCTTCTGTGCTAATAGACAAAATCTATATGGAAACAATTTTTTCCATTTTACAGGTGAACCCTCTAAAAGCCAGGTATGTTTTGTCAACATTTTTTCACTTGTCATGCTGTAGTTTTCCCTGGACCATATTCCTCCATTTTTCTTACACAAGTATCATAGAAGTCAGGGTCAAAAGCCTTGCTAAATCAAAATATAAAATGTTCCTACCTCTCCCCCATCCATTGAGCCCATTACAGTGTCACAGAAAGAAATTAGATCAGCATGACATGATCTGACAAATCCGTGTTGGCTCTTCCTTCCTTGACATCTCTGAAGTCTTTATCAATGCTTTGTTTCAAGACATGTTCCAACATTTTTTTCAGGAATTGAAGTTGGAGGTTGAACTATAAAAAAGCATTACAGATCTCGACCTTCACTGCATTATCAGATGATAAGTTTTCAGACTCGAATTGCTGGAGAACCTGTTCGCTCTTATTAACTACTAACATCCTCAACAGACTGATTACTTGATCTTTCTCTGTCTGCAGCATCTCATCTTTTGCTTTGTTCCTTCTGATTTTGCCCCATCATGTGATTGCTGGCTTTTCCCACTCCTTTCCAATGAGGTGAAACAACTTTTAATTTCTGTGGCCTTGGTCCTCATCTTGTGCCCTTCCTTGGCACCCTTTGGTGAGTTCATAGAGCTGGAGTTGCTGGGGTAAATTGCTATAGGCTTTCAACTGACAGTACTGTGTCCCAGGCTTTGGGGTATTATGTGTATATGAGTGACCCAAATCCAGATCTGTATTCACCAGCTGTCCTTGTTTCACCTTGAATAGTTAATTTTCTTCTTAGTAGCTGGCACAGTGCTGTGTTTTGCCTTTAGTCTGAGAACAGTGCTGATAACACACCAGTGTTTATATGTTACTCAGTAGAGCTTACCCTGATGAAGGACTTTTCAGTCTCTCATGCTCTGCCAGTGAGGAGGGGCACAAGAGCATAGGCAGGACCTGACCCAAACTAGCCAAAGGGGTATTCTGTACCACAGCTCATCATGCTTAGTGTAGAAACTGGGGGGAGTTACCTGGAAGTGACTGATTGCTGATTGGGTTGGGCTGGGTATTGGTCAGTGGGTGATGATGAACTGCATAACTGTTGTTTGGGATTTTTCACTTTTTCCCTTTTAGTTTTCTATCTCTCCCCTTGTTTTCATTATTATTAGTAGTATATTGTACTTTATTTTAGTTACTAAACTGTTCTTATCTCAACTCACAGGTTTTACATTCCTTTGATTCTCCTCCCCGTCCTACCCAGAGAGGGTTAAAGTGGGAGAGTGAGTGAGCGACTGCATGGTGCCGAGTACTGGCTGGGTTTAAACCACAATGCCAACCAAGCAGCTGATTGACTTAGTTACTAAGTCACTATTTAGCCAATCCTATTTTTTCAATTCAGAATGTTTAGATTTTAACTTAATTTTAACACACAGTCTAGAATGGAGAAAAATATATCCTTGCATTATGTTACTCCAGTTGGTAAATAAATGTTTGGCAAATTGTGTAAAAAGAGAGTGAAATGTAAATGTGTGTTGCTTACTTTTTATCCTGAAATAGAAAAACATTGGAGTTGTAGGGGTTTCAGGTGGTTTTGATTTTGTTTGTTAGGAATTGTTTGTTTGGCATTTTGTTTCAGGGTTTTTTTGGGTGGGGTTGGTTTTGTGTTTTTTTTATTCTTTTTGTGCTGTGGGTTTTTTTGGTTGGTGGGGTTTGTTGGGTTTTTTTTTCCAAAATGATACAGCTGAATTATCACTTTAATTAGCAGGAGAAGGAAAATTTCTTCTTTGAAGGAAAAGTAACTCAGACAACTGTTTGAATCAGAAGTGACTGAAATTGTAGAGTTAGTTAAAAGGATTTTTAAAACTATATTTTATACGTAATCAGCTAAATCAATCAACAAGGTCTGAATTTCTCATTGCATAAAGTATTTAAAACACAAAGTGAGACTATTGCAACCATTTACTTTTCAGGCTGCATTATGCTAGCATTTTCATGGAAATATATGCACTGCCTATATTCAACTGAAATAAGGATTTCTTGGACTTCCAATTTTTGTAAATCTTTTCAGTATATTATTGCCATCTCCTTAATGGCTTTATGATTTTTTTAAAAGGCTATTGAGTATTTGTTTAAAGCACAACTTACTGCTCTTTGTTTTTACTAGGAAAAGATGAAGTGATGTGGAGGTTGGGTGCAAGCTCATAGAGAGAGGAGTTCAACTGTATGAAGACATAGTTTAGTGTGTGGTGTACCTGCTCATGGCAGGGGGGGTTGGAACTAGATGATCTTAAGGTCCCTTCCAACCCTAACTATTCTGTGATTCTATGATTCTAAGAACAGGTCAAACAGAGGAAGCTGTAAGAGCAGACTTACCCATCTGGTCACAGCTTCCATCTCTTAATGGGAGAGTTGCTTTCTGCAGAGGATGTTGTTGTGCTGATCAAGCATCTGAAATCAGATGATAGACACGGCTCACTGCAGCCCAGGAGCAAGAGATGGAGCACGCATTTGTGGCTCCTGCTCCTCCTGGACATCTTGATGGTGGCCAAGCAACTATCTGGGAAACGTGGCTAACTTTGAAGTAAACTTTGTTTCTCTGTGTCCTAGCACATGCCTAGGGCCACTTCAGCACCTCCGAGATCAACAGCAGAGCCAAGGAGAAATGTGAAATGTGGCTCACAGCAGGGCAGAAATTCTGTGTCTTTTGCTCTCTTGATCAAACAAGATGAGTATATTTATAGACTGGACTCTCCTCCTGTCCTCACATACTGCCTACTGGTTGAATTGAGACACCTAGAAAGGACTTTTGTTCTGCTTTGTGCCTGTGATTTCTAACTTCTCTTATTTTCTTCTGATCATCTTTTATATTCTTTTGCCTTGGTCTTTTATTTTTGTTTAATGAGCTTGGTACCCAGTGATGGTCCTGGGCATGAAAATAAAATCATTTCTTGGGTACTTGGTTGCTGAGGGAGTAATTTGAATATCATACAAAGCCATCAGGCAGAAACATTGCAAATTGTCTGAGAGACTACTTGGTCCTTTATTTATTGAGCATTCTGGTCATTGGTGTGCTGGATGGAGAAATTTGTGTTGCTTCAGGCAGCAACATGAAATAGCAAGAATTATCCATCTGTTTTCTATTTACTATCTGTTTGTTTGAAGTCTGACATGGGTAGGGTAGAGAATAAGGAAATGCTACAAATTCAGAGCATAATAAACTGAACACAGAAGCCTAGCCTTAGGAAACCTAAAAAAGAATGAGTGAAGCCACATGTACATGGAGGAAAAAGCACATTTCTTCTGGTTGGGCTTCTTGATACTCTTTTTAAGTATCCCTTCTGAAGTCACCATGTGCCTGAATTATCTGGATTATTTCATCCTTCTGATTTAAAAAATAAAGCAACTAAAAAGATATATATATATTTAAAAAATCACATTCACTCCTATTTTATTTATGAGC
>NW_009927981.1:0-11058 GCF_000696875.1 Nestor notabilis | reverse complement strand
CTGATCCATATGCATATATGTGTCTCTAGCCTCAGTCACATTTAGTCTCTTCTGTATACATATATAAGTAGGAGCTGGTCATTAAAATAGTTTTGCTGAGTCTCAATGAAAGTTGTCTAAAAATCGTCTTTTAGCTATTTCATTAGGGAATTAGAAAGATGCCAAAATACCTCAAGCACACAATCGTTAGCTTTCAATAAGGTCTTTGAAAGTATTAACCTTTAGCTGACTGATCTATTTATTGAGTATTGCTCCATGGATTTGCTAGACAGAAGATGAAAAGCTCTGGACACTCTCTCTGCTCCTTTGTGAAGAGTAATAGATGAATCCCTAATGCCAACCTCTATGGCATCGCATCCACTAAAATCTCCTCTTCAGCTCTCCTGAGCACTTTCATATACACCTATTTCAGGAGGCATTTGTTTAAGACCTCCTCTACAGTTTGGACTATTCTTAAAGCCCACTCCTGTAAGCAGGTTTTCATGAATATGTAAATAAACTTTTTTTTCTTGCAAAAAACCACATAAACCAAACCCAAACATAATGCCTATGGATATTTTTTGCCTTGAAACAGCGATCATAAAAATTTGTGCTAGTCGGGGTGCTGACTCCTACAAAGCTGGTTTGTTATCTTGCTGAAAATGGCGTAATAAATCATGGCATTTCTGTAATTTCAGGGATGCCGTATGCACTCCTTCATGAAGACAAGACCCAAATTTGAATGAATTTTGGGCATGCAGAGAGCGAAGGTAGCTGGTTGGAGTCTATACACACCCTTTAATGAAGTGAAGAGCTTTTGTGGTAGTCAGAGGACTGAGCCCTTCAGTGTCCCTGAAGGGAATATTCCTTCATGGTCCCAAATCTGTCACCCAGTAAAACTATGTATACCATGATAGGAGCAGTACTTGTGCCTGCTAAGGAATGCCCACCTCTTTACTAGCCTATAACTATCCTCTAAAGCCCTTCAGAGATCTGCTGAAAGCAGATAATCTGGCAGCAATCACTGAGGACAAACATCGTTTTCCAGTACAGACTGGCAAATAGATGAACATCGGTTTGATATTTGACAATGATCATTGCCTGAAAGTAAGGTTGTTACAATAACTTCCCAGTGCTATAAGGTTGGGTGTTTGGTTTTTTTGCTTGGGTTTTTTTTGTTGGTTTTTTTTTTTTTTTTTTTGGGTTGTGGGGTTTTTTTTTGTTTTGTTTTGTTTTTTTTGTTTTGTTTTGTTTTGGTTTGGTTTTTGGTTTTGTTGTTGTTGCTGTTCAGTTTTTTTGGTGGGTGTTTGTTGCTTTTTTTTTGTTGTTGGGGATTTTTTCCCCCAGGAAAAGAGACAACTCTCTTCTTTATCTGAAGACTTCCCAAAAAAAGAAATGAATGTAGCAAGTAATTCAGATTCCCAAGCTATGGCAGTGATAGTCCAGTACAGTCAACAAACTGTCCCTGTTCTAGTTTGCATGGGCATTACATATTCTTTTTATATTAATAATGATATAAAATTAATTATTCTAATAAGGAAGCTACTGTAAACAGCACAATTTCTCATTCTTTCTTAATGGGGTTATTAAATTTTATCTACATAAGACTGTAAAGCAGCCTTCTACTACCTTAAGGCAGCCTACAAGAAATCTGGAGAGGGCATGTAGTAACAGGACAAGGAGGAATGGCTTTAAGCCATTTCTGTCATCCCAGAGCAAGATATTCACCAGGTCTCCTGGAGAAGACTGTTAACTCTTTGGGCAAGACTTACTGGGTGAACCAGCAATTCTCCATTTTATCTGAGGAAAAGAAGATTTGCTGCTCCATGTCAGCAAATGGTTCTTGTGTTACTGACACTGGAGACAGCAGAGCAGGGAACATTCTCCCTTGGAAAATCCAATACTGCTTTGATCATATGCTGGTTTTCATTAACACACCCATAAGAAGACAACAGAAGAATATGACCAAAGCTGCCTCCAATGAAACTGTTTTGTCTAAACATGTATTAATTCTTTTTAGACCTACATTGCTGGTCTCAGAAAAACAAAACAAAACAATTATTATTAACCATGCTGGCTTTTCTATTTTCCTTTGGATCATTTCTTCATCTTTTTTTAAGTATTAGGACAATACTGGAAAACAGTTAACCATTAAGTATTAACCAAGCTTTGCTCCAAAGTAAAGCAGTGGTTCACAAACCTCCTCAATATTTCCTGTGGGATGCTTACATCCTTTCATCTGAGATGTTTGATTTTAGCAGATACTATCTTTTATCTGTCTTACTTTCATTCCACCCAAAACAGCAAAAAGACACCTGCTGGATGTATCTGCATTTTCCACGTGATCCACCTCATGCACAGGCATCATATTTTATTATTAAGAAATGCTGTCATTTCTTAAGCACTGCCTCATCCTTGCTACATTTGGTTTCTCTTATCAGTCATTCCTACATTCCCTTTTAACTATGAGGACAGTTTGCTCTACATTGATTTTATTGCATCTGTGGGATTTTATTGTGTGTGAGCACATGTCCTTGAGAATTACCCAAGTTTCATAAATATCCCCTGCATTACATTGGCAGGGCTAATCATGCCAAAAATTGCTCCGAGCTTTGGAAGAAAAGTTTTGATTATCCATACTCTCTGGTGTCCGTTTTGTCAAATACTCTCCAAGTATCCAAGTGAGCACCCAAGCCCACAGGCAATAAAACGTTGTTGAGGTCTACAATGTCTCTCTCATTATGACAGTGCAAGAGTTAATGCACTTTTATAGACTTGGTGCTCCTTAAGTATCTTGCAGTTCATACTTCTCTTTGCTTTTAGATACTTCATGAAGAGCTGTAAGGTTTCATAGCCTGGTGTCAGTCATGACAAATGTGCTAGCTGAGTGGAGCACTCAAACCATAAATGAGAAATTATTACTCCAGGAGCACCTTGATGAATTTGGAGAAAATCAGAGAGAACTTTCTGTCCAGATAGTCAGTGAAGCAAATTAATGGAAAGGTTGCTGAAATGATAATAATCTGTAAAAGCATATGTTATGAGTAGCTAATAATGTCCCTTCCTTGCTGGAAGTGATTATTTTTCATTTAACAGATCTGAACAGCTAAATAACTTGCATCTTTGCTCCTCCATTCCTCAGTTCCAAACTACACTACCAAGAATGAAGCTATCCTAAGGGTAAAAAGAAAATAGAAAAATATATTAAACCTGAGTTTTAAGTAAACATGTATTTTCTTTAACAGTCCTTCTAAAAATTACTTTTTCTCAAATCCTTGAGTTATGATGTATATGCAAAACATAAAACCAATCAAAATTTACATGCTCTGAACAAGTATCTGCTGTATTATTGACAAATAATCTTTACAACAATGGGACAAAATAGACCATTAGAAATATTTTAGAGTAAAATGTACGAGTCTCAGAATAAACTAGGAATGGATTGTTAGTGTAGAAAGAACCATCAGGTTGCATAGAATGTCATCACATATTGCTTTTTATGGATTTGTAGCATCACGGTTCTTAATATATTAAATTTTTTATCACTTGTTTTTGTGTTTCCTGTTGACAAAGGAGCTGCCCTGGGAACCTTGTGATAATAGCCAAAGCCTGGGAAATACTGAGATTTGTTGTTTAACTATGATTATAGTTGCAATGGTGCACCCACTGCTTCTTGTCTACTGCTACTACTCTACATTAAATGAAATTCAACGATCCATTAAAATTACCATCACCATTTCTCTTTTAGGGATAGTAGTGTCATCTTCAACTCTGAAGATATGTTTGTGAGATATGGGAAGTCTAACCTTGAAAAGGGAAATTTTAGGTGTTGCAAATTGAGGCTTTTTATGTAGTTTTTTGTTCATCTTTTCCTGAAGATATCTCTGTTCAGGTATCTTTTCAGAGGATATCTGAACAGAAACATCTCATTATTATTGACGGGCACCACAAACAATTGTTTCTAGTATGGGCAGAGAGAAACCTTCTCATCTTTCGCCTTAGGATGTGAGATCTTTCACGTGATAAATTTGGGCTTTTTAATTTTGCCCTTCTTACCATCTTTTTCCTGTTGATGTATCCAATTCCATATGAGAATATTGATTCTCAGGGACAGTCACTGTTAGCTCATATTTTGTGTTTCCAGATAAAACAGGCATGATGGGCTCTTCCTGATGTCCCTCAGCTTCAGAAGACAAATGCTTCTTTCCTTGGGGACCATCAGAAATGTGTGTGGTGCTTCTGTGGAAAAAAGAAAAAAAAAAAGATAATTAAGAAAATGCAGCACGAGATGTCTGGAGTGGAGACACAGAAGACTGAGCAAGGTCAGAGCAACAGGAGGTGCTTCATGGCAGATCAAAGGGAATGTGACCCAGGGAGAACCAATGCCAGTGCAGAAGAAAGGCATAAGAAGGAAGGAACAGCAGAAAAAGAGTTAGAAAGAAGGACTGGCACAGAAAAAACTCTACAGTTCTCTGTAATTTTCGAGGAAAGACTATTTGAAAACTTTCCCGTTACATGTCTGAGTATTCTAATACTAGCTAAAACCACTTCCATGGTTCAGAGATAAGGCATACGTGTTACCTATGCCATTCTCTTCTTCTGAGACTGAATGCATAATCTGTATTTATTTTAAGAGTGGTTCCCCTGTCATTACAGAAACATGACAGATTGACATCTCCATTTACCAGCTAGGTTACTGCTGCACCAATTTAACATTAAATACACAGGATTAAATTAATCTGAAGTCCAAATATGATCACATACAGGCAGGAGAATTCATATCTGCTTTCCTATATCACCAGCTGTATTAAATGCATTTTGAGAAAAAGTACAACAATTTCTCCTGCTCCAGAGCAAGATGAATTTCACTTAACCATAACAAAGCCATGTCTTAGGTATCAATTCTCACCTCTGCTTGGAATGATCCATCATTTTCAGGATAGGCCAATCTTGCTCAAAGAAAGGAAAAAATTCCTATTCTTCTCCCTGCCATAGCTTTCAGATCCATTGCACTGGCATTTTAATAGATGAATGCCTGTAAGGTATGACGGATATTCATCCTTTAAATGTGAAAACATACAAAACAAGGTATACTATACATAATAACTTCTCCACTATCTCCTGAGCATTAAAATGCAGAGAAGGCTTATATAAAAAATGGCAATACTAATATTACTGAGATTAGTAAGCAACACTCAGATTCCTGGTTAAATTATATTTTAATATCTTATAGTCTTGATAAGAAAGGCATGACAACTCTCTCCCAAGCTTAGGTCTTAGGAGGTTTGGCTTTCAAAACCTGCTCACGGGAGGAGTATTTCTTCAGTTAACTTACATAATGGATGCTTGGTAATTTTCAGCCCTGCACATGAATTTCAAGCATGTTTGACCAGAGAAACCTTTCACAGTCAAATAAAAATGCTTGTTGTGCACTGCTGGTAGCCAGACGTATTCCAGTGGAAAAGCATCTGCTGCTGGAGTCCAATCTGGATGAGTTCTAAAGCCAAATTCAATGACTGTGGGAATGGGACAACGATATCCTTATGGAAATATTTACCATGAGAGTTGTATAATGGAGTTACCCAGTCTAATTAATTCATCATGGAAAGAAAAGTGACAAAGGAGGAAAGAAATATGCTGAGAACATTGTATGAATTCCTCTTACTGAGATAAATTTGCACAATCTTACTAAGTAAAATTTCCAAAGGAAATAAGTGTCCAGAAAAAAGACAATTACTTCTCCCAAAATCCTGTTTTAAAAGAGCTTGCTCCCATGTGGAAGGCTGGTCCTGACCTAGGGAGATCCTCTGTGAGATGGTGGAGATGGAAGCCCATGCTGGCCGTGTAAAGCCTCTGCACCCCAAGAGATAAACAGGTCTCTGGCTATGTTCCTAGGTCTGACTTCCATGCTGCCATGGGATGTCTGGAAAACACTGAGCTGTGCAAGCAGTCATTCGGCATCTCACAGCAGGGGGACAAGAATAAAGGAAGAACAAAAGCAAAAAGTCAGAGAACAGAGAAGAATTAGAACGAAAAGAGTTACAGCTGGCAACAACATAAGGCAAAGTAGCAGTAAGACAGTAGAAGTACTGAGAGACAGAAAAATTACACAGAAAAAGAAGAAACAATGAACAAGAAGGCAGTTTGAATGCCTTGAAAATACATGAATACTAATTAGGTTCTCCTGAGAATTAACATTAATAGCTAACACCACTGCAACACAGAATCAGTGCAACATTATTTATCTCAGTTATAAATATTCAACTCATCAAGACCTGGTGAAATCCATCTGAGCACTTACGGAACTAAACATAGCAATTTCAAAACCATTAGTGATTACCTTGGAAAACTGAGACAGGGCTAGTGAGGTCCCCAAGGTACAGGAAAGAGCAAATACAGGACCTCCTTTAAAAAAGGAAAAAGATAAGGAGACAGAACTATAGACTTATCAGCATAACCTCTGTAAAGAAGGACACTGAAACATTGTTTAGCAAACTATTTGTAAGTGCTAGGAGAAGAGTAAGATGATAAAACGTCCAATGTGATTTCCTCAAAGGCAGTAGTGTCAAGCCAACAAATTTTCTGTTATCAAAAGAGTAATTGGACAAAGAGGAAATAGTTACTATTTTTGCTATAGCAGCTCTTTTTACATAGTTGTAGCTGACATGCCTCTGAATGAAATATGATGGAGGTGAAAACATCAGATTACTGTTGGGCCATTAGCTGAAACACTGAGATTGGTTATCAGTGGTCTGTGTGTTGCAGAGGGCCCTAGATTTAGTAGCCTTAAATATTTTCCTTTAGCATGCAGATGATGAAACAGAGAATCTGCAACACACTAATGTGTGGCTGTGAAACTATTGTTAGTGTTGATATTAAAGAATTTTTTTGTGTTTGACAAAAATATCACGAGGATTACTTAGACATTTTTGATCCTATTTTAGAGCAGGGAGATGGAAAAGATGACCTCCTGAGGTCCCTTTGAGATGTATTTTGCAATCACCATATCACTCTCAAACTTTAATAATTTATTACAGTGATTAGAAGAATCTGTCTTGTCATTACACTGATGGGGATTATCTGCCTTTGGCATGCATCTGGCTTGCACTAAACTCTTCCTGTTTCAAAGTGCTTCATCCCTCCTCCAGTTTACAGCTGCACAAAAAGCCAGCTTTTCCCCATTGTCTCTGGCTTTGAGAAATACTCGTCATCACCTTGCACTTTCTTCCACTTTTTCCACTGCAGACAAAGGGCAACCTACATCCAGTTCTGAGTTTCTGGCTTCCTCTGCATGCAACAGTTTCATTCCACTCGTTATCTCTCCTCCTCTTGCTCGTCCATTAAGATATAGTGCTAACTAAGTCTCAGGAATGGTTAAAAGCACTTTTTTAATATATACACCATTTGCACAAAACAATTTATTTGTCTTCTCATTTCTAATTCACTCTTTTCCTTTCACGTGGTGTTCATTAGTTTATTAAAATTGTCGAATCGTTTATTATGGAAAAGACCTCATCAAGTCCAGTCATTAACCTAACACTGGGCTTGGAGCCCACAACTAAACCATGTACCTAAGTACCACATCTACACATCTTTTAAATACCTCCAGAGATGGTGACTCCACCACTTCCCTGGGCAGCCAGTTCCATGCTTAACAACTCTTTCAGTGAAGAAACTTTTCTTAATATCCAATCAAAATCTCCCCTGATGCAACTTGAGGCCATTTCTTCTTGTCCTATCACTTGTTACTTGGGAGAAGAGACCCACTCGCACCTTGCTACAACCTTCTTTCTGGTATTTTTAGAGAGTGATAAGGTCTCCCCTGAGCCTCATTTTCTCCAGACTGAACAACCCCAGTTCCCTCAGTTGCTCCTTCTAAGACTTGTGCTTGAGACCCTTCACCAGCTTTGTGCCTGTCATTGGACAATTCTTTATTATTTAGCTTTAACTTTAAAATATTTAATGTTTCCAAAATCAGATGCGAAATAATGGTCTTGGATTTTAATACTAGACTGAATATTGGAAACGTGGTTTAATTTCAAATCTTGGATGAATTTTCCACCTGTGTAATGAGAACAGCAGCATTTTCTACCTCTCAGTCTTTGGCTTCCTGGTGCACTGAAGCTATCAATGCTTCAGAACAGAGGTTGTGGTGCCAGGTGTAGCTCCATGCTCCACTCTGATGAGTTGGTTGTCTTGACTAAGGCATCTGTAGAATTGCAATAATAATTATCAATATTAACATGTAAAATGCTGCTATTTACCATAAATGAAAAATAATTCTGAAGCATGGATGTTGAACTCCATTGTAATTTTGGAACTCCTTGGGACTTGCTTTTCCATTTATTTTTCTTATTTTATCTTATACACAAAGTATTTTGTGTCAATAGAGTCAGTTACAGGGGACTAGTAGATTTCTTGGCCTTTTATACATTAGTGTTATGGAATATTCATTACCTACTTCTTTCAGTCTCAACCAGCAATCCTCATGATTTATGACATTTAATGACACTTGATGGCATAACACACTTATTTATTTTAAAATCTCTGCCATGCAAAGCACTGCACAATGAAATATGTCTTTTTCTATAGTACCTAGGAGATTTGAAAAACGTAGAAAATGGCACTCTATTTTCATTCTGGCAGCCACATTCATTAAAGCAATTAAATTAAATTGAAATTAACTTCAGAAGATCTTCCACATGCTTAAAACACTTTACAGTCTTTTGTTGTTACTATTCTTTTGACATTACTGCCTGATCAGTTAAGAAATTATGATTAATGACACTTAAGAAATGAGCTTGATTGCCCTGAAGGCTTGAACCAATTATTTATGAAAATAGTGGAACATTGAGCAGAGAGTATTGATTCTTGTTCACGAGATGGTGGACCTCAGGCCCATTCACACTCACAGGGCTTGTCACTTCACCGACATAATAAATAATCCCTCTCAGTTTCCCTCATCACATTTCAAAGCACTTCACAAATATGACGATATGTCTGCAATTTACTGTAGCAGGTTAAGGAAAAGGAGTCAAACTTCCTTAAACCAGGAGCATTTGTACTCTGCTGTTATGCCTAACCCAACAACTTAGGTACAATCTAGCACTGAATGGCTGAATAAAGGGAAAATTGCCACATACACTGCATATCTTCAGTTTTGTCTTCTGAGTCAAGATCACTTACCAAGTAAATGTGCTTCTGCTGACCGAATAGCTGAAAAAAAACTTTTAGAAGTCTTCTGATTAGCATATGGAATTCTGCGGTCATGGAAATCAGTGGTGAAACACACCCCACCAATGTCTGTGACACAAAGCACAGATTTAAAAATTAACTTGAGCAATTATAAAAGTGAACGTTAGTAGTGATAGAATTTTTATAGCTGCTTTGGATCTGAAGGATTTGCAGTATCTGGGACAAATGTTATCAACATTTAAAGTGATGAAACTATGGACAATAACAGATGCCCAGATTTTAACAATTCTCTTGGTACAAATATTAATTAAATGGAGGACAAGAATTTCTTTTTTATTGGCTATACACTGCAGATTACAATTGTAGTTACGTGCTCTCTGTGTAGTTATTTTGCTCTCTAACTGTTGCAGGCTGCAGATTTTGATGGAGGAAATTTGTATATATTATCCCTATATACAGCCATAAAGATGGCAGGGTGAAAAGTTTCCAGGCACACTAGGTCCCAAAGGCCAAAGGGCTGAATGTTTATGGATGCAATAGCTACCAGGCCACTCAGCAGCAATACAGCAACAATATAATGATGGCAAATATAAGTAAGTCAATAGTTTGGCTGTAACAGATGCGGTGTTTACACATCACTCATCGGTGGTGTACTTCACGTGTGTTGTGAGGGTACCTCTAAAAGCATTTTAACTCAGGGATGTGAAAAGTGATTGTGACTCTGTTGAACATCCAGGAGTGGACACAGGCTTCCATAGGCCTCCTTACAAATAGCATTACTATTGATTACTGCACAACCCAGCCTTTAAGGGCAAACACCCCATTTCCAACAACCAGGTTTGGAAGTCAAGAACAATGGGATGAACTGCCTTTTACCATCTGCCTAAGCCATGGACCATGCTTCCCTTCATAAGCGTTTCCAAAGCAACAGTAAATAGTACCCCTGTTGAGACAACAGCATATTGCACTCCTGCTGAGAGGAATTTGCATTTCATTTGCAGGTTATTATACCCAAGGCTTAGTCTAAACTGCTTTCAAATTTCCTTTGCTCCTATTGGGTATTCATGTCTGTGTCTTCATAGAATTTAAAAACCTGAAATTATTTTCACATCACGTACAGGACCATATGTTTCACCACAAGAAGTTTGAAATAAGAAATGCCCATCATTTTGCACAGATAGATAATGTAAAATGGACAGATTAATAACTCCAGGAAGAGCCACATTCTCTTCCATCTACATGTATTTACTTTCTGCAGAGCATAGAATCTTAGAATCATAGAACAGTTAGGGTCGGAAAGGATGTTAAGATCATCTAGTTCCAAATACCCTGCCATGGGCAAGGGCATGGGACACCTCACACTAAACCATCTCATCCAAGACTACATCCAACCTGGACTTGAACACCGCCAGGGATGGAGCATTCACAACTTCCTTGGGCAACCCATTCCAGTGCCTCATCATCCTCACTGTAAAGAACTTCCTTATACCTAACCTAAACTTCCCCTGTTTAAGTTTAAATTTCTTTTAACCCCATTCCTCCTTGCCCTACCACTACAGTCCCTGATGAAGAGTCCCTCCCCAGCATCCTTGTAGGCCCCCTTCAGATATTGTAAGGCTGCTATGGGGTCTCTACACAGCTTCTCTTTTCCAGGCTGAACAGCCCCAACTTTCTCAGCCTGTCTTCATACGGGAGGTGCTCCAGCCCCCTTATCATTCTCGTGACACTCCTCTGGACTTGGTCCAACAGTTCCATGTCCTTTTTATGTTGAGGACACCAGAACTGGACACAATACTGCAAGTGAAGTCTCACGAGAGCAGAGTAGAGGGTCAGGATCACCTCCTTCAACCTGCTGGTCACGCTTCTTTTGATGCAGCCCAGGAT
>NW_009927980.1:65167-89182 GCF_000696875.1 Nestor notabilis | reverse complement strand
CTCCTGAAGCCCGCCGTGGGAGTCCGTGGTGAGGTACCCGCCGGTTCCCGGTCTGCGCCTCCGGTGGAGCGGCGTTAGGTGGTGTTAGGGTGTACGCGACGGTGACAGAAAAAGGGTTGTCAGTAATGCCTGGAGTTGCTGTGTTTTGATTTTTGTGGGTTTTTTTTGTTTTTTTTGGTGGTTTTTTTTTTTTTTTTTTTTTTTTTTCTGTGAGCATCTGCTGGTGGCTTATGGGTTAGGAGAAAACTGTAATTGCTAGAGAAGGTAATGTTGTAGTGGTGAACGTCCCTCTGGTGGCAGATGCTCCAGAGTCTTCGTTGCTCCCTCGACTAGTTTAAACGATTGAGACCTAAAGCTTCACCTTCCTAGGTCTGCTTTTCCACAGGGAGTTCCTGAAAATCTTGAACGAGGTTAAGGTGCTTTTTCATCTTCACCTTTCCAGATGTCAGGGTTTGTCTGACTCTTCGGTTTCTTATAGTTGAAGTATGTTGGTTTTCTTCCTACAGGTGGTGTTGACGTTGCTTAATCTGTTTGATGGTTTTAAAGAGAGAGTGATAAAACTGGGAGAATCCTGAAGCTAAAAGAGAGAGTATTCAAAGATGTGATCTCCAGCTAAACCAGCATGCCATACGCTGCCAGACGCTGCCACCTGCCTGTAAGGGAACAGTTATTTTGCCCTTACAGGTACCTTTGTGTCTATACTTGTACATAAACGCGTGTATGTATGCATGCATTTATACATATGCATATTTATATGTTCACATATATATATGAACTTGTATATATGTATTTATATCTAAACCCAAATGTGTGTGTATATATATCAAAGCACCTGTTTGTGGTTGCATCTCTACTCTGAAATTATTGTTGAGAATAAAGCACTTAAATAGTAGCTTGCTGTTTTAGGTAAGCTAACTCACTATAAATAGTATTACTGCTTTTGTTCAGCGTAAACAACTTTTTAAGAGTTGTAGGCTGTGTACTTCTTTATTTTCAGCAACCTTGATTGATCTGCAGGATAGGGAGGAACTGGTTGTAATGTACTTTTTAAGGCCTTTCCTGGACATCAGTAGTTTTATTCTAAAGAATATGTATGATTGTCTGCTCAGTTGTGCTCTAACAGGTGCTCCTAATGTGCTGTTTTTAAAAGGGTGTATGAAACTGTGAGGTGTGATTTGTTGGGATGTATTTCAGCAAGCTCTGGATTAGAATAATTTCCAGAAATCTTTTTGATACTGCTCCATGATTACTTTTTTGGGAGCCTATGATGACATGCAAGCATACTTTTTTTTCTGAGTTGTAAGTGGGAAGTGAGTATGTATGAGTATAGTATAGTAGCTGGAAGTGTTTATATAGAAGTGTGAGATTATTTTTTCTACGTTCTTGGTATAGCTGATGCATTGCTCTTGAATCTGATTGATTTCTAATTGATTTCTGCTAGATCAAGGGATAACTGAAGGCATTTCTCATAATAATGAATTAAAGCAAGTAAATAGCGAACAGTATTTTTGACTGTTTGCTTCTGGAGGACTCTTGTAATGTTTACATTTTCCTGTAAAGTATTCTGAACAGGCACCTCTTGATTTTGTGCTCAGTTACTCTATTTTTGTTATCTTCACTTGCTTCTTTTTAGGAGACTTTGTAAGTTTGTTAGTACAAGACTTAAATTTTTTCTGTACTATATTAGAACAATGGGGCCTCATCCTGGTTGCATCCACTGTGCCCTGAAGCACACAAATGTTGAAGAATAGCAAAGATAAAAATGACATTGCTTCTTGGCAGTACAAGGAAAGCACTGTGCTCACATCTTACTGCAATTTTCTCCAGCTGTCAGTTGATGTTTTCTGTCATAATGTTTGTAGTCTTCGTAGTTTTCTGCAGTATTCTGATCAACTCTGTTCCCCCCTGCCCCTTAATCAGTAGTTGAGATTCCCATTTCTCTCTGTGTCTCTCTCCTGCTGCTCTCTGTGTATTTCTGGATCATTGCTTCTCCCTGCGCATAAGAATTAATATTGCCTGTTTTCTTTTTCACTCATTACCACCAAGAAAAAAGAGAAGGCGTAGGGGATTAGGAGGGACCAGAATCGGTGTCTTTTCGAGTTCTAGTAAAGCAACTGTGGCTCCGTCACTGACCAGCCCTCTTGACTTCCAGTGTGGCACTCCTACTCCCAACCCTTACACTGAGTGCTCTAAAGCCTGCCTTTTTGCCTTGGCTGCTATATAAGCAGAAGTACAGCATTGCTGAGAGAGGATGTAAGTGTTCTTTTTAGTATTTGGAGATTGCAAGGATGAGAAAATAAATTGCCTTTTCCTCCCTCTCATGGGGGTCTCACACTTAGTTACCTAACCAGATCTCTCCAGGAAGAAGTATAGCCAGTTGTGATACAGATAGTAACTTGTTTTCACAAGAACAGGAAAGATAATAAAGGAAGATGCAGTGGCTCTTTCCCAGCAAATCAGTAGCTGTTGCATCCCCAGACTATACCTCAGGTTAGCTTTTATTCATTGCTCTTGCTTGCTTCCCATAGCCATTAGTTCAAAGTAGCTCTTAGTCTTTCAAAGCAAAGATGAAGTGTAATTGTCAGTAACTTGTGTTTCATTCCTAGCATATATCTGTGGCCTGCTTCTAGCTGGATATTTAGCAATCTGTTTAATTCCTGAGCTTAGATTTATAGGTATGACGTGAAATGTTTCTGCTAATTCCACACTTTCAGTTTGTTGATGCGGATGGCTTGGAAATGGATCTAACTCTCAGTTAGAGAAAGGATGGTTTGAAAGCAAATACAGGGACACATTGTAACTTTCATCCTAGATTGGAAGGAAAACTTACCAGGCTTTTTTCATTTAGATCATATTTAATAAAAATTCATTGCTTTAATAATCTAATAATTGGTATACTGCTAATAATTGGTGTACTAAGGTATTTGCCTCCTACAATGGAGTAACTGCATCAGTGGACAAACGAAAAGCTACTGATGTCTACCTGGATTTTTGTAAGACCTTTAATATGGCACCATACAACATCCTTGTCTCTAAATTAGAGATGGGTTTGATGGATGCACTGTTAGAAGAATAAGGAGTTGACTGGCTGGCCATGTCCGAAGGGTTGCAGTCAATGGCTTAATGTCCAAATAGAAACGAGTAACAAGGGTTGTCCCTCAAGGGTCTGTACATTGACTAAGCTGTTTAATGCCTTCATGAGTGGTATTGAGAGCACCCTCAGAAAGTTTGAAGATGACAGGGAATATGGGTAGATGACCCATATTAGGTATGACCTGACAATGTCTGCTTGCAGTCCAGAAATCTAGTCATATTTTGGGCTGCATCCAAAGAAGCATGGCCAGCACGTTGAGGAAGGTGATTCTGCCCCTCTACTCGGCTCTCGTCTGATCAGTCATGGAGCACTGCATCCAGATGTGGGACGCCCAGTACAAAAAGTTATAGTGGGTCCAGAGGGGACCACAGCACTGATCAGAGGGACAGACCACTTCTGCGAAGAAACGATGAGAGCACTGGGTTTGTTCAGTCTGGAGAAGAGAAGCCTCTGGAGAAAGGCTGATTGCAGCCTTTTAATACATAAAGGCAGATCATAAGAAAGATGGAGAGAGACTTTACCAGGGCCTGCAGTGACACGGCAAGGGGCAATGTTTTTAAACTGTAAGATGGTGGACACTGGAACAGAGAAGCTGTGGATGCCCCATACCTCGAAGTGTTGGATGGGGCTTTCAGCAACCTGGTCTAGTGGAAAATGTCCCTGCCAGTGGTAGGGAGGTTGGACTAGATGATAAAAGCTCCTTTGAACCCAAACCATTTTGGGATTCTAAGATTCTTGGTGCAACCCTAATTAATTCTTTGACTGTCTTCTACAGTGCCCATTTATTCCACTGTTTTCAAGTATAGATGCAAGTATTAACAAACTTGAACAGTGAACTTCTTAGCATAAATTAAATAATCAGAATGTTTTGACATTGCTCTAAGACCAAGTAGCTACTATGTAATTTTGAATGTTGTACCACAAAATTGCAACTTTGTATTAAAATTTTAGATATGTTGATTCTAACCAAGTTGTAAACTCCTCATCTCATAGCTGCGATGAATCTCTGATTTAAGTTGAAGGTAAAACAATGCTTATATGAAAAGTCTGCCTCTGCAAATGAATTTGTGGGTTTTTTTCCTGGAGAATGTCTTCTTCAGGTCGCATGTTTCACTTCTGAAATTAACTGTTAAATCTTTTTCCAGGTATTTTTGTTGAAAGTAGATAAAATGGCAACATTAATACACACTCTAGCAGATCATAGTGATGATATCAACTATTGTGCCTTCTCATCGTCGTGCTTGGCTACTTGTTCCTTGGACAAAACAATTCGCGTATATTCTTTAAACAACTTTACTGAGCTTCCATACTCACCTTTAAAAGGTCATACATATGCTGTCCACTGCTGCTGCTTCTCTCCATCAGGACACATTCTAGCTTCGTGTTCAACAGATGGCACTACCATGGTTTGGGACACTCATGATGGTCAGGTGCTGGCAGTGCTGGAGCAGCCCAGCAGCAGTCCTGTTAGAGTCTGCCGATTTTCTCCCGAGTCCACCTATCTAGTGTCAGGGGCAGCGGATGGGAGTGTAGTTCTTTGGAATGTGCAGTCATTGAAACTCTACAGGTGAGTGACAGATATTTTTTTGACAGCCTTGTTTACAATGACAAGTGTGTATAATTTATGTAGTATGATGCTCTGTGTACAAGACTTCCAACTTACACCATTGATTGATATCACAAAGAAACAGGAATAAGATTTGGAAGACCAAAAGATTATCAATAGGAGAGGGAGATGTGCTGAGTCTCTCTGATTTTTTTATTTTTTTTTTTTTTAAAGTTCATGGAAGTGTTTTTCTTAGTTTAACAAGAAATGAGGATGCATTGCATACTGCATGTATTTTGTCAACAAACTGTAATATGTAATATACAGTTAGTCAGTGGAGCCTGACTGTGCTGTGTGCCTTTGTATTGCATTATACACAGTGGTTTTTAATTAACATCTCACATGGCTTTCCAATAAACATTTGAAACAAAGCAACTGAGCATTTTTAGTGATGTTGCACAGTTAAAAGGAATGAACGTCAGGGTGATCTTCGAAGTCCTCTTCTACATATCTGTATTTCAGTAAAATCTTCAGACCAGTTGTAGTCTGTACTTAGGCAAGACATTACTTAGATTCTAGGGCAGCAATTACATAACATCTCTCTGAAGTTAGGTAGGAAGTTAAGAATCTGAAGGAATTGGTAAGATGTTTCACTCAGGATGAGGGAGCAGCCATTTCTGAAAGCCAAGCTTCTTTGGTTTTGTTATTCTCATCACAGGTTACTGCTTTTGTGGCCTGTCTACTTTTGTCTTCCTCTCAGTGATTCAAATGGGAACAAATTTTTCAAAATTAATGAATATAGTTATCTGAAATCATGTAAATCTATAAAACTGTCCATAAACAGAATTTTTATAGCTTTTTGCCACCTTGGCAAAAAATACCATTGAAATGGTTGTTTTGTTTTTAGAGAATAAACAGTCTAAGGGTTTATCTATTTTAAGGTATTACTAGTGATGACATTCTTTTTTTATTCAGAATACTTGTAACTGACAGGAAAAATCCCAGAAATACTAAAAAGTAATTTCTTATAAGTATATGCTACCTACATCCTTAATTTCCTCTTAGTTGAATGGTGGATATATAATGACTGTGTAGTAACTATATTGTTTTAAGCACAAATCATTCTATGTTGGTGTTACCACTGTAAAGAAACAAGAAGGAACTTGAACAGTCCTGTCCTGTCCCGTCCCCTTCACTTGTAAAAGTTCATTTCAAAGTGTTAACACACCATGAGCAGTCAGCTTAACTTTAATTGCATTTATTCTGGGATGTGTGTATATATGTTTCAGGTAATGATTTTTTTTTTTTTAAATTCTTACTGTAATTTTTAATTGCAGATAAAAAGTGCACCTGTCCCATTTAGTTAAAGTTGAGATCAGTATTACGTAGAAATTATGTCAGAGGCTTTTAGTTAACCAACTAATTTCAGTCTGTGGTCCTCTATGTCTTTTGCAACAGTAGATTGTGTTGATGCTAAAAATGAGAACATCTTTTACAACACTTATGTCACTTGACTGAATATGCAGATGGTAATTCCTACAAAGGTGTTCACCTACTCCTCATTAGCTCAACTGCTGCAATTCACTGTTCAAATTGTGAAGTAAAATGGCTATTTAAATAATCTCTATGATGGATGTGAACAACATGAAAGCAAGTTAATTTATGGGTATTTCTTGAAGTGTTCTCTATTTCCTGTCCAGTAGTTACGATACTGATCTGGAAGCCTGGAAGTCTTAAATGCATACTCTGAACATGTATAGTACTGTGCATTTTACTGTTTCGTTTTCAGAGTAGACTGCAGCTTTTTGTGTGAAAGAAGGAAAGTTTTAAAAACTGCAGGAAGGAAAAAGAATTTTACTTATAAAACTGCGAAGCACTGTAGTGTATATGATTGTATTCTTCAGGATAAAATCTGATTAGAGACTTGTGTGCAAGTAGTCCAGAATTAACCCTATATCATAATTCACAAAGTCTTATGCTCAGCTATAGCTTATCATATGGTAGGTGTTCTGGTTTGTCTTTTAAAAACAGAACAGAGAAGTTGTGGGAGTCTGTGTACATGTAAATCTGTGTTAGGGTAGTTGTGTGTTTATTTTGACTTTTAAAATTTATCTTGCCACAGAACTTTAACAGATCTTTGTGCCTTTCAAGTGGTAAGTCCATGCAGATTGTCTTTAGTTTGCTAATTACTTTGTCATGCAGTTTAAATTACTGCCCTGGGGTGCCATCTCACATTTTAACTCCTGCAGTCAAAGAGCAGGTCCTAGCTTCTGCAGTGTGCTTATTTGCTTATTTTGCATCTCTTTCCACAGTCGTGAGTTCCTCTCCCTTCTGTTACCAAGTTCCAAAGTGCAAAACTCAAACCAGTTTAGCTCGTTGTATCAGAACGCGATTTAGAGATCACTCTTCAGAATGTTACTTACTCTAAATTCACATCTTGTGTGCTCTTGCTTTTCAGATCTGGGAGTGTTAAAGATGGTTCTTTGGTGGCCTGTGCCTTTTCTCCTAGTGGAAATTTCTTTGTCACTGGATCATCGTGTGGTGATTTAACCATTTGGGATGACAAAATGAGATGCCTGTATAATGAAAAAGCACATGATCTTGGCGTTACCTGTTGTGATATTTCTTCACAGCCAGTTTCTGGTTAGTTACTTGACTCTTTAGGGAAGGAACATGGGAAAAAAGAGTTAGTTTATTCTCTCTAGCTCTTGTTCTCATACTTTTCTTGTCATTAGTGCTCAAGATAGAAATGTCATTGGGAAGAGTCGATGTTTTGGAATATTCAGAATATTCTTAAGTAAAAGTTGTGGTCAGGTTGGTGACAAGGAATGTACTAGGTCAGTAAACAAGGTGATTTGCATGCTCATGACAGCTTTCAGTAGCTAATTATCCTGTCAGGGTTCCTGTTCGGGCAGTGTCTGTAAATTAAGCCTATCTCCCAGGGCTAACAAGGGTGTTAGAAAATGCATTGCTTGATTACCATTCCCACTTTACTCTTTCAGACTTTGGTTCTCCAAGGAGCAGGACTTGATTAAAGCAGTGCAGAGAACTGTAAACCTAATAAGCAAATACTTGAGCTATGGGATGTGAATAGGGGAGACTGTTTTCCTGCACCTGACTTTCTCAGTTGGAGGAATTTAGGGGAGCAGCGAGCCCAGAATCTTATGTATCCCACTAAGATGTGGTACTGTTCAAGTATTTTCACCTGATTTAGCTGATGTGTAGAAGTTGCATTTCAGTTTTGTCATTATGTACTTCTTCACAGTTGTGATAAGCAAGAATTTTTTTTTTCTTTTGCAAATGAAATCTTATATTCTTGTATATATTTGAGTATTGAGATCAAAACCAGGGCATGCATGGTGAATGCCTTTCTCAGGGCTGCATTGCATTATTATGTTCAGGTTTCATTCATTTTACATTTGTAAGGCTTTCTGTGGAACTAAAATAATTAGAACCTAGATTTCTGTATATGCAAAAAAATGTGTACTGAAAATTGCATATTTAAATTTCCTCTGAGGGAAAGCTTTGCATTTGTGTCTACAGGCTTTCAGATCTATTGTTTGGTATAATCCTGGTGGCCAGCTCAGCCCTAGGCAACTGATCGCTCACTCTCTCTCAGTGGGATGGGGAGAGAATCGAAGGCAAAGGGAAATTTTTGCATGAACAGTAAGAACTTCTATTTGAAATATCCTGGTAGAAGTTAATTTACATGAAGGTGTCATAACTGAATATCTGAATACTGGAAATTCTGAAATATTTATTAGAGTCTGACAAGGTGAAAGGTTCAAGGTTCATTTGTGTGAAGTTTTGTCAGGTGAAAGTGATAAAGAGTTAGAAAACGACATATCTGCTTTTGGTGGAGTCTGGGAAATTGAGCAGAAACCTCATTGTCAGATTTAGGAAGTAATGTTGTAAATTAACAACCTTTTAGGTATACTTTTGAGCTTTCCAGATCTACGATGGAGACGAAGTGGACTCTGTAAAGATATGTAGGCTTCTGTTTTCAGAGTACACGAGTTGCTCTTTCAAAGGTACCAAACATTATAACTGAGCAGCCACTGCAGAAAGCAGGAGAAGTGGGGAAAAGTATTAGAAAACTGAGGAAGTAGAATGTGAGCATGTATTTCAGTACAGAGAATTAGTGGCTGACAATACCAAAGCAGTCGAGTCCACTGATAGGTGTAGGGACAGCACTGAATTAATCTGCCACAATAGAAATGGGTTTAATCTTCAAATGACACCTCTAGATCTTGGTGCAAATACTGCTGGCAAAACTCCATCATGAACTAAGAGCTGCATCTGAGAGCAAAGGAACATATTGAACCTGAACCAGATCAGCGTGTAATTTCCACTGCTCCCTTTCCTGTTGAGATTATTCTTTGTATTTAAAAAAGTATGTTAACAGCCCTTCAGCCTTCAGAGAGAAATAGGCGAGAAAGCAAGTATTGCCTACACTGTGGATTTTATTTTTTTTTCTGACGTATGATCATTCTTGATTTTATTTAAAACATGTTATTGAAAGTCAGTATTTTTCATTTTTGTGCTTTGCTGTTTAATTACCAAAGAATTAAAACTTCTGGAATTATTGCCAGATTTAACACATTACAAAACCCACACAAGTAGTGCTTATTCAGTACAGGTAAAGATGGTTTTAGATTGAGATTCTCTTTACCTTCTTAATTCAAAGCAAAATTAGAACCAAAGTTTCTAACTGGTTCTTTGTGCTTTAGACTGTTTATAACAGAGGATTCTGCTGTCTTTAAAGTGGATTCAGTCACAGTTGCATAGAAGCTTATTGGATCCAGAACAGTTATAATGCTGTGTGTGCTTTCCCGTCCGACCGCAAAGTTATGACCTTCTCCTGAATAAGTAAACCTTAGTGAAATTACCTGTTTTCAGAGTACACATGAGCTGTGATACTGGTAAAAAATTGTCAGATCTTGCTAAAATTTTCTTGTGTAGTCCTCCCAAGGTACCCAAAGAGCTGTGCATGTTCAACACTGTAATACCCCTTTAGCAAGTTGGTAGCTTGCAAAATAACGTCTAAGCCTGTGCATCATGAGATTATTCTCATTCAGACCAAGTTCCCAAGTAACATGTTCTTAGTTACTAAGAAATGTGTTTTTACAACATAGCTGATATGTGATACTCATCAATCTGTAAGACCCAAATCTTACCCTGTAAAATCCTAGCAAAATGATGCACTTTGATGCTTTAATGTTTAACAGATTTAAGGTAAGTCATAAGATCTGCCACAGTCATAGTAGTTTTGATTGATTGTGTGAACGAACACGTCTCTGTATACTAGGATTTTATTGTGATAACTGTATGAAATCAAAATAAACTTAATGTGGTGAAAAAATGAGATAAAATCTGTTATTTTGTAAGACACTTGACAAAAAATTTTTTTAACATTTCTAGTAACTACGGAGCTGGAAAGATGAGCCCTTAAAATGTTTGTTATGTTTCTCTGATTTCTAGCCTTAGTACCGGTGATTCTTGTAGGAATTCTAAGACTTGGTACTGGCAGAGGTAATGCTACTGAAGGATTGTTACGGTGACTTGTGTCAGGCTGGTACACCAGCTCTGCGGAGTAGAAGAGCAGAATTAAATTGGTTCAGGACTTAAGAATAAAAAAAAAATAATTGATTATGGGCTGAAACAACACATTTAGAGTGGAAGATGATAATTCAGAAATGTTTATTCCCTCCCTGAATAGGAAGGGAAAAGCTTTTACTGTGGTATTTCGTCTTTAATTCCCTCAGTTTTTCTTGAGTGGTTGGCTGGACTGCAGTCATGAAACATCACTTAGTTTATAAAAACTCAAATTTTGTACATCATACATGGTTAAGTTTGAGAACTACCGAATTGTGGAAGAAATGGATGTAACCATATAATTTAGGTTAGAAGACTATATTGGTGCACTCAGTAGATAAAGGAATCCAACATTTGCCATAAAGAAAACGTAATATATGAACCCAGTTCTGGTCCTTATGTACTTGTTCAGGAAACAGTAGAACAGTGATGGCTGTTTCTTTCTTTTAAATGGCTTTAGAACTTCGGCAATTCCTTCTATTAACACTTCTTAAAAGTAGTAGTGAGATTAAGGAAATTACCAAATTCCAGTGTAAGAATGCTGATACTGTTTACTGTTATGCTTTTATTTTCAGTGCTTCTGATTCCCATTAATATATTTGAATTTTATCAGATGGTGAACACGGATTCAAATACTTCCAGATGGCTTCTTGTGGTCAAGATAATCAGATCAAACTCTGGCTTATTCTGTTTGCAGATTTCTTAGGTGTGTATACTGATTTTTTATTTTTTATATTCCAACATCTTAATTGGATTTGCAGCCAAACTAACCACATTTAAAGTTGTATTTTAATTGTTTAGCAGGAGAGCAGCTGACGCATGTGGCACTTTGTGACATTTGGCCCTGTAGATTTTGGTTAGTGATCTATTTATCAATAATTGCGAAAGTAAAGATTTCAAAAAAACTCCCCTAATTCCCTCAAACTTAATGTCGTGATAAACGTTTGGTTTTAATTAGCATTTTTGTCTTTTGGTAACCAGTAACATTTCTACTGTGGCCTTTGAGCAGGTTGATAGGTTGAAACCTCTCGATCTCTTCGGCCAGGGAGAGGTTTCCTTTCATCTTTCAGTACATCCTGGCTCTTGAACAAGAGCTGGAGAAATGAAAACAGTGTTGTCTCCTGCTAGAACTGCAGTGTAGATGTGACAGCTACATAGAGACTAGGCAGATGGCCAAAACCATCTTGAATGCATATTTTTTTATAATCTGTTTTATATATAAAACTGTAAGGATGAATGTATGTGTACACATTTAATTATCTAAACCACTGATAAGTCATGCTAAGACTACAAAGTGAGGAAGTCAGAGATGTTACAGTGAAGTTGTCTCTGTGATCTTTTATCCTCGTTTTTGTAGACAGTGTGTCACAGAGTCAGGTCTTTGTAGCTTTATGCTTCTAAAAGCAGCTTCCCTTACACCTTGTCGAATGTATCCCCATATAATAATTTACTTTTTGTATTTTTAGGTGTTGAATTAAAATATAAATGCACATTGAATGGACATTCTGCCCCAGTTCTGGCTTGTGCATTTTCTTATGATGGGCAGATGTTAGTTTCAGGGTAAGCAGTATCTTTTACTTGTTTAAACTTCATCCAGATGACTGTCCAGGTTCACACTTCAGTACTGTAGAGCAGAACAGAGTTGGAGATTTCAGAATATATTTCTGATAATTAAGTAATAGTTTCATATCCTCCAGAACTATTGAAGTGTCTTCCCAGTTGGTCTATATCTTGTGAGTGATTGAGTTTGAAATCTAGGGTGTTGCAAGCTCTGTTCTCTTGAATGTTGTAATGAGATTAAAAATTTCTTGGTTTGGGGGCATTTATGTGGCCTTTCATGTGGATACTTTATCATATATTTAAATATTTAAAATAGAAATCTATATTGCAATCTTACCATCTCTTTGGGACACCATGTAGGTTTTACTTCTCACGCACTTTCATGAACTTTTTAGGAAGTTAAATACCTTGAGAATTTTGTCTTTGATGGATTTGGTTGAAATTAAATATTTCTTTAATGATCCACAGCCATAGTATGGCAACCAAAGCCTTTTTTTTCTGTAAAAAGTACATGACTGATGTAACTGTAGATCTGTGGCTTTGATGTCAGCCCTGTACACAATAATGGTTAAGACCCAAATTAATCATGATTGATCAGTTGGAGACTAGTATTATTACCAGTCTCTTTTAGAGGGTGATAGGGGAGTTGCCAGTGTCATTGCGAGGTCCCTCTATTATGTTTGAAAGACCCAAGAGGGTAGTAGTAATGGGAAGATTCCTGATGGCTGGAAAGATGCAAATGTCACACGTCCAAGAAGGGCAATGTAGAGGATCCAGGGATCTACAGGCCAGCCAGCTTAACTCCAGTCTCTGGGAAGGTTATGGAACAAATCCTTCCAGTGGGCTTGGAAGCTGTTTCCCAGTTTTTTTTATTGAGCAAGTCAAACAGCCTGATCAAAGTGAGTGCCTACTGTGGTGAGAAGGCTTTTGACATGGTGTCCCAATGTAGTTTTATAGCCATATGAGGGAGAATAGGGATCAGAAAACTGGATCATGAGTTGTGTGGAAAAATGATGGAACTGTCAGGCTCAAATAGTTGTTGGTGATCAGGAGCACAAAGGTAAACTGGCAGCTTGTTACTACCGGCTTTCCTCAGGGATTGAGCTAATGAAAGAGGAAATTATAAATTGTGTAGGTATAATAATTTATGATTTTATGAATATTAATGACTGTATACTTGTATTCTGCATTTCTCATGAAAAGTGCTTAATCACTTCTAAACTGTCTAAATGGCAACTGGAAATAACAAAAAAATTATTCAACTCTCACGTTTTTAACTAAGGCTTTCTAAACTCCAGAAGGAAAAAGGAAGGACTACAGTAGCCGGCAAATAAACTTAACACTATACAAACCTGAGGAAACAACAGCTTGCCTTGATGTTTTGCTTTGCATTCTTTTCAAGGGAATATTTTTCAGAATTTTAGGGTCATTATGAATGTTTGTGATACAGAGTTATTTTATTTTCCATTAGATGGATTACTGTTTTTGTTTATATTGGTGTAAGTGAAATGTCTTAACCATAAAGTCTTTCAGGAAACACTGCTGTCATGGTGCATAACTGTGCAATTTGTATTTAATGAAATATTTCATGTTTTGGTTGCATTGCACCACTGTATGTATTGCACTGCACTACTTCCTCTAGCTTGTTTTGCAAGGGAAAAAAGGTTTAAAAAATAATTAGAAGTGCTGAGAGTAGGTCATGGGTAGACAGATTCTGTGCATCTGCCTTACAGACACTGCTTGCAAAGATACAAAGTAGATATGGTACAGACAGAGGGGAGCAGTGGAGTGGGGGCCAGTTTGCATAAGCACTGTGCAAACCCTCTACATCAGAAATTGTCATGGAAGTGCAGAGTTTTCATATTTACTGTTTTTTACGTTATGCTGGAGTTGCAGTTAATCAATGGTGGTGTTTTAAGGTAGGCGTGGGTGGAGAGGATTTAGATATCCAAACTTTCCATCGTGGGGAGTTAAGAAATCTGTTTGCTCTTATTTTCTTTGTGGAAAAGGTTTTTTCTTCCTTCTCTTACTTAAAAATTGTTTCCTTTTTCCTTTCTCCATCATTGTAATGTCACTCTGGTTTTGGTTTTTTTAAAGGTCTGTGGACAAGTGTGTCATAATATATGAAACTGTAAGTATAGCATACTGCAAGAGCATTCACTGGATTCTTGTCTTTAAATTATCAGCACTGCTTCTGCAGTGTCTTATCAACATAAAGAAATGTTAAAGACTAGAACCTATATAAGCCCAAAATATTTACTGTGCACTTGAGGGCAGCGGGGGAGGAGTTTGAGGAAAAATGTCTCTTGCATCAAAAGACCAACAGGTCAAAGGAGGTGATCCTGCCCCTCTACTCTGCTGTCGTGAGACCTCACTTGGACTACTGTGTACAGTTCTGGTGTCCTCAACATAAAAAGGACATGGAGCTGTTGGAGCAAGTCCAGAGGAGGGCCACGAGGATGATAAGGGGGCTGGAGCACCTCCTGTATGAAGACAGGCTGAGAAAGTTGGGGCTGTTCAGCCTGGAGAAGAGAAGACTGTGTGGAGACCTCATAGCAGCCTTCTAGTATCTGAAGGAGGCCTACAAGGATGCTGAAGAGGGACTCTTCATCAGGGACTCTAGTGGTAGGACAAGGGGTAATGGCTTTAAACTTAAACAGGGGAAGTTTAGGTTAGATATAAGGAAGAAGTTCTTTACAGTGAGGGTGGTGAGGCACTGGAATGGGTTGCCCAAGGAAGTTGTAAATGTTCCATCCCTGGCAGTGTTCAAGTCCAGGTTGGACAGAGCCTTGGGCGACATGGTTTAGTGTGAGGTGTCCAGCTCATGGCAGGGGGGTTGGAACTAGATGATCTTGAGGTCCTTTCCAACCCTAACCAGTCTGTAATTCTTTTTATTTTTTTTGAGGAATTTGTTACTTGATTTCTCTACAGTAGACTGTTATTCAGTACTCTGTCGGATTCCATACTTACGTGTTATCTTCATAATGAAGTAGAGGATTTTTTGTGATCCTAACTTTATCTTAGCTTCCAAAGCAAGGAGGACTGTAGCTTTGGACATAAAATGGGGAATGGTGATGATATAAATTCTTTAGTTGATTATATGTAAAGTGCATATAAACAATAAGCATAATAAGAAAATTTTTATGATAAATACTGTGTCTTCAAAGCATATTGTTTAGGCATTTGCTATCATACAGTTATTACATCCTTCATGGTTCACCTCTAGGTGATATTTACCTTTAGTACTTTAAGTACTTAGTACTTAGGTACTTTGGTATTAAAAATAATAATTTTGCTGAAAACAAGAGGATGAACAACTTTTAAGCTTCTCCAGCTTGCTCTGCACATACTAAGGTACTGATGAAATTTTTCAATTAGAGTTACATTTTTTCATCCAAATCTCTAATTTTATACCACCCCAATAAACGTTCATGGGAGGAAGAGAGATTTCAATTTAAAATAGGGCACTTTCCCCATGATGGACTGCTCAAAAAAATGAAATGCTGACCAATCAATTAGTGATTCAGAATAACTTTGCTCTTCACCTTTCCAGTCATCTGCACTTTTCCAATCATCTTTCCAGGCATCTTTTCATAAGAAGGAAAAGCTTTCAAATTAAGTAAAGCTGGGTGGAAATTCAGAAATTTGGGGTTTAGTAGCATCTAGTGGACAAATAGGGGAAGCGCAGGGGTGGTTACTGACTGGCCCAACTGAAGGATTGTAGAATGGAGTTTATTTGAATTTCTGTTACCTCTTCACTTTTTGTCATTTCTAATCCTAGATTTGTATAAAAAATATTTTTATCCACATGAGCAACGAGCCGATGTGGATGTAAATAATTCAGTTGGTATTTCTGGCATTGGTATGCTGGAAGTCCTATGTTGGCTGATTGTTGAAGGATAGCAGTGTTCCCAGGAATTGCACAGGGGGCTTCAAGCAGGAAACTGAAATTCCATTTCTGACTCTGCTGCTTGTGGTTTTGGCAAGGTTATGTAGCTTCTCTGAAGGTAGCTTCTTCCAGGAAGCAATATTATTTCTTATTTTGAAATAAAATATGCAAATGAATAAACATTCTTTTTATTCTTTGAGATTTAGAATCACACATGTTCTTTTACAGAGTACTGGCAATACCCTTCTTACTTTGTCTCAGCATACCAGGTAAGAATTCAGTATGATTAATTCTGGTTTACTGTTAGTAAATAGAAGAAATCAAATTCTTGTGAATTTTCACACATTTATTTTTATTTGTAGATACGTTACAACTTGTGCTTTTGCACCACATAGGCCCTTACTTGCCACAGGTTCAATGGACAAAACTGTGAACGTATGGCAGTTTGACCTTAAGCAACCCTGTGCAGGTTAGTGTGAAGTATTTGTAATCATTTCTTTAAATTTAAAGCATGATATTGGTGAATGCCTTCTGAAGATGCAAAAACCCCACCTTTTCTTACATGCAGTTAATGTGTAATCTCAGGAATATGTGCACATTATTTATCTTTTCTCTGAATTGATCTTATTAGTGTCCTACAGAGGTATTATCTTTTGGTTTGTTTTCTAAGAAAAGATGTAGTAGAAGTATTTTATTAATCTGCTATATCTTCTTTTCTGATACTCACCATTTCTTACATGTCTTACTCCTCGCACAGCATTTAAGAGATGAACATTATTCCTAGAGTGCTGAAAGACTTTTTGGACAAGTATCATTGACAATGAGTTAAAGAGAAAATATGCTAATTGCAAGCATAACTTTCAAAAAGAAATACAGCTTACCAGTTGTTACAGGTGAAAATACCAAGGATAATGAATGTTACAAATACATCAGCACCTAAAGTATGTGGAACAAAGGTACCTAGACCTTTGTTCAAAGCACAGGAATAAATCTGGAGTTTGGTCTGCTTTTTTAAAGAGGTGTGAAAGCTGCTTACAGTGTCTGCTGATGCTTTTGTCTTCTAGTTCAATTCGAATTTGATGAAAGTGTGGCCATCTGAGAGGTTAAATTCCTCTAAGTTTTGAAAATTGATAGATAAAAGACAAACCCAAATTTTTGTTTCTCCCTGAAGTTACGTCTAAAGGCTTTACTTTTAGGAATGTATAGTACTGAGAACACTTGAAAAACAGTGTTCATTGCTGCCATTGTTCTTAGAACTGTGGTTTTTTTCCCCCCACTGTTGTTTTTTTGAGGGGTGTGGGAGCTGTGGAATGGTGGTGTTTGGGGTTTTTTAGCTATGTTTTATCTTTCCTTTCCAAAGGAAATATGGTAGAAAGTGCATCTAAGGTGGCTGTTGAGGACTGGTCAGAGGATGATGTTTCAGCCTGGCTTTGTGCACAAGACTTAGCAGACTTTGTTGAGCTTTTCAAAATGAACAACATCGATGGCAAGGAACTGCTGAATCTTACCAAAGAAAGTCTGACTAACGAATTAAAAATTGGTAAGAGTACAGAAATGAAAATAGTTTTAAATCTTTAGTGTGCATGTGAAATGTTGGAATGAAATGTTGGTTTTCCTTACAGTTTGTGAAAGTGCCATGTTTATAATACCATGTGGTCAACTACCTAGAATTTAGCAGTGACATTCATAAGTGTACTGTAATAGAAGCACACAAGTTATGTTTTAGTTTTTACTACTTTTGCTGACATTTACTAAGCGTTGAGCAAAGCTTGCCTGACTTAGACACATTATAAAGCCTTAGGTGTCCTGGTTAGTACATTGTCCTGTCGTTTTATTGCATAACTGTGATTACATTTTAAAATGAGTCACAAGGAAGTGCTGTGTTACTAGTGATTTCACAGCAGTAATTCTGAAACAAGAAATGTAAAGATGGTGAACTACACTGGAACTTTCTGAATGTTAGTTCTCTGTTCATTTTGATTGATAGATTTAGGCATAAATGAGGTGCTGGTATGTTTGCCAGAGTGAGATCAAGTATAGCAAAAGGCTGAAGGAGTTAAGAAACCTTTTAAAAAGCACAGTTTTACTTTTACAAGTTAGTATTCTTCACTGTAGGAAGGCTGCTCCCTTCTATTTTTGTTTCGTGTGTGTGGTACGGGTCTGTATCAGACCATAGGATCGGTGTGTATGTGCTAGCTTTGTTGAATTCTAGAAATCAACGGACATGCTGGGAATCTTTCAGGAATTGTCATCCCCAAAAGACACTTGACTTCATCAGTTTCTGCAAGCATTGTCTTTAACATTAGAGTAGCCTAAAACTATGTTGCAGCAATCACCAGCTGAGGCTAATCAAATAATGCTGACTAGAAAGTCATGTGAGAATTGAATGCAGTGTGACCAATGATGAGAACTGAATTGCTGAAAATAGCATTCTCTATGGGGAAAAAAAAACAACAAAAGCATGTGTTGCTGATAGATTTGTAATGATGCTATCAAGAGCAATTCAACCTCAAGTCAGAAAATAAAATATGAGTTGTAGGAGCCCATCATAAGGCAGGCTATAAGATGCAAAGGAAGGATGTGGCTTTAGGCAGAGCACATCTAGAATATGGGCTGATTATGGGAAGCTGTTGCATTATGGCTCTTTCATTTGCTATAAAAGGATGCAGTGAGGATTGATTCTATATATGAGCTGAAGTAGCTTCAGTATGTTCTTTCCTATTACCAAGTAAAATGCTTGCAGCTCAGTCTACGTTCTCAAGACTTTGATCTTTTGCCATGCTTTTCTTCAGTAGGTGCTTTAACACCCATCATAAGATTATAGGATGAGGAGCTGGATTTTCACAGGTATCAGGCAGCTGTAAGGAGTTCTGGCTGAAATTATTTGCTGTTCTAACATAAGCTACTCCACAAATATGAACCAGCATATATGCAATGTGAAGCAATGAGTTTCATTCTTGTAAAATCCTAGAATGGTTTGGGTTGGAAAGGGCCTTAAAGCTCATCTAGTTCCAACCCCTCTGCCACAGGCAGGGACATCTTCCACTAGACCAGGTTGCTCAAAGCCCCGTCCACCGTGGCCTTGAAAGCGGTTTGCTCCAAGCCCCTGTGCCCACCCGGCCCTGCAACACGGGCGGGGAGGGGCCAGCCACAGCTTCTCTGGGCAACCTGTGCCAAAGCCTCACCACCCTCCCAGTGAGGAACAACTCCCTAGTATCTAATCTAAATCTTCCCTCTTTCAGCTTTAAGCCATTCGCCCTTGTTCTGTCATTGCATGTCCTTGTAAAAAGCCCCTCTCCAGCTTTCTTGTAGCCTCCCTGAGGGTACTGGAAGGCTGCTGTAAGGTCTTGTCCCCAGAGCCTCCTCTTTTCCCAACTGTCTCAGCCTGTCTCCATAGGAGAGGTGCTCTAACCTGTGGAGCATCATTGTGGCCTCCTCTGGACTTGCTCAGATGGTTCCACATTCTTCTTACGTTGGGGCCCCAGAGCTGGATGCAGCACTGCACGTGGGGTCTCCTTCAAGGTGGTTAATTAATGGTTATATGAAAGGTGATTTTAAAACAGAATAATGAAATACACTGGTCAAAGGCACCAAATCATTCAAATCAATCAGTTCTGAAGTGGAAAATGCTTGTGATTCTGCTTCTACATATCATTCTACAACTATAATTGGCACAGAATAGAAATTACAGCCTGATAAATATTTGAGTTGAAGAATTGCTCTCTGTCTGCCATGGCTCAAGCATTTACAAAATAGGTAGGAAAATACTATCTGCCTGAAACTTACATGCTTTTTGGTGCTATTTAAATTCCAGTTTAGCTAAATTTTGAATGACCATGTCCTTTTTCTCCTTGATAACCTGTTTTCTTAGCTCTAAAAATGCAACATTTACCAGTTCCCTAAGATCTTGCCAAAGAGCTCATGAGTTTTTTTATAGTCTTTGCAAAGGGAGGGTTTTAGACCATTTTACTATGTGACTGATAGGAGAGGAGCCTTTTCTTCTGTCATTTTTTACTAACTGCCTATTTCTTGTCCTGTTAGCCTTTGCTCCGGTTCTGATTTGCATTTGATAAGAAGTGTATCCTCATGCCTTTGAAACCATTTAATCTAAGAGAAGGCAGTCAGCAACTGGTTCACATAACATTTCATTAGCTTCTTTGATTGGTTTTGACAGCTTTTTGAAAGAATGCTGCATTACTGTGCAAAGGGAATTAGCCTTTTTACAACCTAATTGTCATATAATATAAATACCACTGCATTAAACTCTGGAAGATGTTGACCAAAAGTAAAGTGACAATTATATATGTTCTGGCTGAAAAGCTGGTGTACATGCAATGAAGTTCAGGATTCCTCATTCCGAACAGACACAGTGACACACTGCAGTTCCATGATGGAGCTGAGTCGGAAAAAAAGGAATACATATGCTCTTCCAGTTCAGAATAGAAGATGGAGGGACGTTGTTCCATGCCTGCATCTCTTTTTCCTATCAGGCTAACTGAACGTGTTAATGTAAGGTGATTCTTGACTTCATTTTGTTTGCAGAGTGGGGGCAGGAGGTGAAACCAGGTCTAATTTTTGGAAAACCACACCTTTAGTTTAGGCGTTAGTGGCGTACAAAGTATTTTGTACTGTAGTATCACAAATTGTAAAGAAATTGGAGGTTTTCCAAATACTTCCCCTTTTTGTGCAGCACATTGGGAAGGTTTGGTTTCATGTGACTCTAACCTGATTTAGGTTAGGTATGTAAAAGACAGATTGTCTTAAAGACAGTTCAGCACTTCCTTGCTTACTGCAGGGTGTCCCTAAACATAAGCCAAGGATGAATACACATAAACTGAATTTTGACATCTTTGATCAAGCTGATTTGTCTTCTCTTCATCAGCAATGTGCTATCAAAATGTGAGGGAGGTTATCTTCTTCTTTTGGTTTTAAGGTTTCACTCTCTGTACATACAAAAAGTATGAGTAAGTTCTTTCCTGTTTCACAGCTTTATCAAGAAACTCTGGGTCTGAGAATGAGCTTGAAAAGGAACATTTTGGAGCAGAATGTGAATCACTTGTGATTCCCCATGCCTTGCTTGTATTCCGAAGTAGGAGTAAACTTTAGGGGAATTGCTCTATGTCAGTTAAAAAGAAAATTGGACGTGCTTTGCCTATACCAATAAAATCTTATTTTAGGTGTTCTTTTATAACTAGTTTTCAAAAGATAATGTGTAACGGATAATTCTTTAATCCCTGACTAGGGATTTAAGCAGGGTTAGTTAATTGAGCTTCAAGTGGGATGCAATAATCTTTAATCTGTTTGCATGAGAGGAATTTAGGAAAGTTGCCCATGTGTTGAATACTGCAGAAGATGCCCTCAAAAGCCAGTAATAACTACAGAATTACTTGGTTCCTTTTTTACCTTTCTTTCCTTTGGTTATGTTCTTAATATTTCTTGGTTCCAAACTGGTCTTACAGCTTTTTACAAAAATTGCCATGCAGACTTTTCTTAAGAATAAGCATGAACTTCTATTGTATTTCAGTACTGTATTTCAATCCCTACATTGTTTTTATCTTTACATATTTCATAATTCTTCTCAAGAAATGTAGGTTGATTTTTTTTTTTCCCCCTTTTGCATGTACTTACTCTGTGACATCTTTTGTATTCTCTGATTACAGTGACTTGCATATCAGTGTGACTGAGATTTATCCCTTTGCACGCATTACTTGAGGCAGCTGATTAACTGTACAGTAAACTGGGAGTACTGGTGTGTTAAGACCAGCCCGCTTGGTAGTCTGCAGGCAGAGTAGAGCAGTTGGTTGGAAGACTGTCGTATCAACTCTTCGTTTTATTACTGAGGATGGAAAATTAACCAGAGTAGGAACTAGTATTTACCACTACTAGATGGGAAGTAAAAATTGTGACACATCACATCTGCAGTTTTTTTGGCATAAAACAATTTTGAAAAGGAGGAATGTTTCATGCTGCTGCAAGATTAAGATTGCTGATATCTGGGACGTATTTCCTATCTTGACAGGTTAAAACTGTAGTATGACAGTTTGTAGAACTATAAAATTACTTTTCTCATTGTCAAATTTCTTTTTTTCCTCTCCCACTCACAATTAGGTTGGAAAAAATGGCTGCTGTCTCCAACATGGGCACAGCTCTTTTTTCTTTTTCTTTTTCTTTTTTTTTTTTCTTTCAGATTTCCTTACCCTTCTAACAGTGCATCCATCAAAATATCTAATTTAGAGAAACGGCTGCTGCGTGGTACTGTGCTAGAGGCCTTACAGAGGTCCAGGTAGATGCTATCAGTAGTTCTTCCCTTACCTGCCAACACAGTCATAGAAGGCCACCAGATTAGCCAGGTGTGATTTGCACTTTGTGACACCACGCTGGCTGTCTCTTAACAACCTCCCTATGCCTTGACATAGCTTCCAGGAGGATCTCTTCCACGTTCTTGCCGGGCACAGAGGTGAGGCTGACTGGTCAGTGGTTCTCACAGTCCTTCTTTTTACCATTTTTAAGAACGGGTCAATCAAACTGTCACTGAAATTGAGGACTGGAACCCCTACAACTGGCACATGCTTTTATTCTTGGTGTTGCATGCTTCCATTTTGTAAATTAGCACACATTAGCACTCCCTGTTACCACTTACAGTGAAGGTGAATGCATGTATTAATGGTGGCCTGAATTCAAGAAGTAGGAACGTGGTTCTGGACCTTCAGTAACAGAGTCACAAGAACTTGTAAGACCTGAATGCAAAGTCTTAGAACCTCACTGTGAGTCTAATTGTATGTGTGTTGTGCAGACATGGCTCAAAGGTAAAAGAAGAGATACATGCCAGTAAGCTTATGCTTGAGCGAATGGTTCTACTTCATGTGTTTCCTTTCCAATTATGCAGTGTAAAGAGTGTAAGGAACAGGGTCTGGAACTTCTTAATGGGGTCTCCTGATCCTGCTACGGAATGGATTTTGCTGTCCTTCCTAAGGGACACCAGACTCCAGACTGCCTGTTGCCCATGGGCTGTGTTACTAAGTTACTAAGCTGTTACCAGTTACTAAGCTGTTACACAGAGGGTTGAAAGTGGAGTAGATACCACATCCTTCTTGTCTTGTTTTGTGTAATGCTACCCCACAGCAGGATCCTTGTGTTAAGTGTGCTTAGCCTTATTGAACTTGACTTTCAGGGAGATGAAGCAACATGTGAATGCCCCCACTGATCTGTGACAAATTTAGCACTCGATGTCCCATTATGGTGACATAAATATGACCCTCTGCCACACTGCAGGGCAGAGCTGGTCTGAGGGTGATGAGTCCTCACACCAGTGCTTTGGTGGTAGGTTGTCTTCTGTTTGGAGGGGATTATGGGTGGCACTTGTGCACATTTATACCTTCATACTGTTCTGTATATAGTTGAGCTTCAAGAGAGGAATACTGTTGCATTCTGCCCTGTCTCAGTTTTACCTACAGTTTAGCTTTGCATATACAGCAGTGTGTGTGATTCTGTTACGCATCCACTAAAATGCAGTTCTGCCTGGTAGCCAGATCTTTGCTGTGGTGTTTCACTTGCATTCATTTTGCTGTTTGTTTCCATTACTGTACAGAGTTACTCTGAGCCAGAAGGAGTGACCTGCTGTAGCTGAGCTGTTTGTAGTGGTGGCCAGGGGTGCCTGCAGACTTTTCTGTCTGTATTAGGTGGTGGTGGTGAGATGGAGCGGGGTCTCCTGTAGCACAACTGCCAGTTATTTCAAGAGCTCTTTGCCTTATGTGTCTGTGTTGTCCACTTCATGTATCAATAACTTCCCAGAGTCTCTGGGCCTGCGCAGGAAAGTCCTCCAGAAAATTGAAGAATTGAGGATGAAAACGATCTCTGTTCCTGTTACGATCCCTGATGAATTCTTATGTCCTATAACAAGGGAGCTTATGAAGGACCCTGTCATTGCAGCAGGTATGTCTTTAAATGACGTTGACAAAAATGAGTTATGTAAGGGTAAAGATAGGTCTGGGAACACAAAAATGGGCACATCTATCTTACCAGTTGTAGAAAGATAAACTATTCTAAATAGCTGTTGTAACAAAATACAACTGTGGTAAATGTTTAATTTGCCAAATTAGATTTTTGATATGGTGAAAAATACCATATCAGGCAATTCACTTGGTGTCAGCTCTGCTGAGGCGGCTGTTCCTCCTTTTATGTGCCTTTGTGATTAGGCTTGGGATTATATTTCAGAACTGTCTTGGTAAGTGCAAAATGGAATTGTGCACATGGGGGTGGGATGTGGAAGCAAAAACCGGGCTCACAGTACTTCCAGTACACCATGTATATGGCACTTCGTTTGTACAGAAT